>NC_056483.1:24168139-24281107 GCF_008729295.1 Plectropomus leopardus
CAAGGCACACAGAGGGGCTTGGGGCATATGCACTTAAACAGACAATGGCCTATTTAAGAGTATTAAGTAATGCTACAGAGCACATTTTTAGTGTTCACATTTACATGCATAAATATGCACATATTAAAATACCTGCTCATGCTGCCTTATTATCACATACTAAGATTAACCCCTCTGATCCCATACTAGAATTCCAGCCCGTTCAAATTCAAAGTGGTCAAATACTGTCACTTTTGCTGTGATTTCAGCATAAGATTTCAAAGCTAAAATCCACCTTTATGATACACCACCGGACAGAACCATTAGTGGTGTAATTGTTCACTGCCAGACCACCCAATGGCACCTGCTGCGACAGCATAATACGTGGATGAATGTCATCAGTCGAGAATGTCTGAGAACGTAAAGAGCTGACACAGAAGGATACCTAGAGCGTAATATGTAGACGTGGAAGTCTGCTGCTAAGTGGCAACATGTGATGACTTGGGATGAGAATGTGTTGCCTAGTACACAGAACTGTACAGATGAAACAATATTGAACAACAAACATTTTGCAAATACAAGTTATCACTCAGGAAACAAATATTTCATATAGACAGGTGCAGAGCCGTGTACACACCCACACACTTGAGAGCAGCATAGTGAAATTAAAAGTTGTCAGTCAGTGTAAGTGGATGACGGTGACCAATATGGATTTTTATTTTTCTTAAGTACAAGTTTTAATGAAAAGACAAATAAAGTTTGGGCCCTTGTTCACATAAAGGTTATATCTGTCACAGGTGAGTTCTAATGAGGACCTAAATGCAGAAGAAAAAAGGGCAGACAGGTGTACAGCCAAAAAGGGAGCTTTAATGACAATGATAATGTCCAAAAAACAAGCAGGTAACAAAAACACAAAGTACAAATAAAACACAAATCAAAAACTAAACTGAAACAGTTAGGATAATAAGGAAGAATTTCGGTGAAGACAGCAACAACAGTGGAAACAGCATGGGGGATAGCAGATAAAATGACGAGGAACAAAGGGAGACACACAGGTAATTATACACAGAGAACTAATCAGGCGAACGAGGCACAGGTGGGGGAGGTGGACACAGAGAAAAGGAGGGAAACACAGGGATTGGCTGAATATCGAAAGTGTGGCAGGGAACACAAGGGTGAAGCAAACAAGACTAAAACAGAACAGGTGTGCAGGGAAGACAAAAAAGGAAAAACGAGAGTGATGACAGGTGTGATAGAAAATAGCAGAAAGAACAAAGGACAGGAAAACCATCAAGGAAAGTGAGAACAGGTGAAACTAATCAGGGAAGCATACTAAGACAGGAAGTAAAACCAGACATGACACATGAGTAAAATTTCAAAATAAAACAGGAAACAGAACATTAGTAACAAGAACACATAACAAAACCCCCAAACACCTAAACTCCTAAAGTAATCCACTACAGATTATGTGCTTTTTACAATTAAAAATAGTCAAGTCATAAAGCCTATTCACAAAACACGCTTTGCCTCAGAGGGCTTTAGGGACATCCCTCTGAAAATAAGAAACAGAAAATAATTTTTTTGATGTTTATAGAGAATGTTAGCCTAACTTTGAAAATAACATTATAATAATTAAAACTTTAAAACATTACTAAAGAATTGAATTGGTTGCATTGTAGCATTCTCAGAACATTTTTTTAGACAAATGGTGGCTATGTATTTCCCATCAAATCATATTCCTAAATTATATAAGACATAGAAAAGGTGAAGGGAGGAATATTTAAAAGGAAATGGGACACAACACATTGAGGTAGTTGCCATGAAGTACAGAGACACACACACACACACACACACACACAGAGCATATGCTTCTGATGTAACACAAACATGTACAGTACAACACACAAAAACACACACACCTGTGATCGACATCAACATTGGGACTCTGGACCTGTGATCAAAGCCTTGTCCCAAGGATGTGACAAGGTAATTCTCCCCGGCAGGAGGCTTCAAAGAGGTCGTCAGCCGGATGGAGGGGCCACAGTGGGTTTTGGTCTCCCAACAAAGACACCAATCTGATTCTCCGACCCCCCACCCTGCCCAATCCCACCCCCCACTTTCTGCGCCCAGAGCAATTACACTGATAGAAGGAGTTGTACTGCATCGCCCCTAACCTCTAATCCACCCCAACTGCAGATGTGGGATGACGTAAAGACCACATCAGTCCGAGGCCAGCACACTTAGTTGACTATTATTGATTCAAATTCTGAATGTCTGTTCAGGCTTTGATGGATTCTGATTGTGGAAAATGTAGTTTCAACATAGTGTACAAAAATATGGATGTAGCATCAGTGACATCACCCACAAGCAGGGCCGGTTAACACACCAGGGGGGCCCACAGGCAAAAGATGAGCTGTAGGGCCCCAGAATACTCATGATACCGCCATCCCCTTTTGAGTCCTGGAGACCAAACCATATTTATATTGAATGGATCAGAGAAAACTGAGTGTACAGTCATTTCCACAAAAAGCTCAGCATTTATCAATGTGGACGTGAGCGGAGTTTCAAATTGCAATTTTAAGTTAGCAGTGCAGCAGTAAATCTGGCTGAGTTGGAGAATTCTCATTAGGCTATGCTATGAATGACATCTAGGTTCTCAGCCACATGTTAATCACTTAAAAATGTATAGTAAATGTTAGAACATTGTATAATTGTTATGTATTATATTTAGTACTGGCCACTGCAACCTGGCCCTAATTCATCTGAAACTTTTATTTTAAACACTGACAAGCCAAAGCATGCTTATGTCGTTTATCATTAAAAAGAAATAAACTCTGCAACAGTACAGTTATTTAAATACTAGTGGCCTATGGGTTTACATTTTTACTGTTGTCCAGGTCGGACACAGGTGTGCGTCTGTGTCTCCACCTGATATTAAAAGCAGCCCCAATATGCACAACCACATGCTTCATATTCTAAGTCAATAATACGGTTTTATATGAATATTAAAACTTAGGCTGCATTAGGCTGATGTCAATAATGTATGTCGCTTATAGGTCGGTACATGTGGATGTGTAAGTTAAGTTTTTCTAAGCTCAGCTGGAGATTAATTGTCCACTCTAACACTTTTGCCTGCAGCAGTATTTTCTATCTATACTGCGTTTGTCTGACATCCTGTGTTGACACTTTTCAGGCTGCCAAACAAAACCAGTTGGTTAAATTGGACCTGGGACAATGTCTGGGATGTGTTGTCATTTCCAGCTCAGAGGAGTTTCTCTTCTTGACCATGTTACATCTCTCCAGACTCTCGGGGCAAACTAAGAATATATTTGGGCGGGACAGCCCATTCTCACTCCAAACTCATCAGGTGGCCAAAAGGTACCTTCCGCATCCAGCTGCAATGCAGTGGGCTCGACCATGTAAATGATGATGGTAATAAGCAGTCACATTTATCTATAGCCTGTCATTTGAATGCTGTGATTGGCGAGATAAGAACGTGTCCTAAAGGACAGATCTGTGTGTTTTGTTACAAGAACATGAGTCTAACTAGCTGGAAATCTTCTATGTGCCCCTGCATTCAGAAATGGCTAAAATAAATGATCAGAATCGCACAAATGGAGACACTATGACAACACTGAAGCATTGAAATGAGTTTTGAGTGTGTGGGGTTCATTCAAGGACTACATTAATCCTTGAGGATTAATGCAGTGGATGGGTCTTGACAAAAAAAATTCTTTTCATGCAGATGCCATCTAATTAATATTTGTCAATTTATTACATGGACATGGAGTAAGCTTCTACTGTTTTTCATAATGCCTCACTCAAGGGGGCTATGTGACCTGGCCCCTACTTGACAAGGGTTTCTTCAACCACAGGTGCTGTCTTTGTGCGCGTTCTGTTTCTGTCTCCATCACTAGCAGCCATGACTCTTTTTCTTGTAAGTAAACTACACAAGATAGCCTGAGTAACACCAAGTTTCACTGCAGCATCTTGTTGGTAAGAAGATGGGTTAGTGTTAGGCAAAGTATCATGGGAGAAAGATAGATAAAACAGAATTCCTGTATATATTCTTTTTCCCCATATCTTCTCATACATGAAAAAAAAAACAATAACATAAAAACACCCTGAATGTCCCTGTCAAATCACGCAAAGAAACTGTCTAGACAAACCATCAAACTTCAAAGAACTAGTGGCTACGCTTGTTGCGTCAACACACGTTGCCTGTGTCTCGGCCAAAAAGTTGCATTTGTACACACAACAAAGACTACAACTAGGAAGTAAGTTCTAATCCTACATAAGAGAAAATAACTCTCACCAACAGAGGGCGTTTGCTTGTATTGGACAGATTCAAGACGCTAGTTAACCAGGTGGCTCAGCCTGATGTTGAAAGAACAATGCCAGTGAATGATAATGCAAAAAATTTCCAACCGTTTCTACTAAAGCACTCAATGGCAAAAAATAAGACCTAATTACTGATTTAACAAGTTTGTTTCAATCTCACACCCTCTTGACTTTAATGCAATGTGGAAGAGAAAGGGTAGTAAGAAACAAATTACTGCTCGTTTGGCCGTCCTGGAAGAGGGATCCCTCATCATCCTCTGCTGCTCTTCCTGAGGTTTCTTCTTTTTTTTCCCCCGTTACAGGGGTTCTTTTTCGGGAGTTTTTCCTTGGATGTGAGGGTCCAAGGGCAGAGGGATGTCGTAAGCTGTAAAGCTCTCTGAGGCAAACTGTGTTTTGTGAAATTGGGCTTTATAAATAAAATTGACTTGACTTGACTTGACTCACCAACGGGTACCGCCAGCAATTCAGTACCCTGAATTGGCCTAAAAACAGCCGTCAAGGGCCAACAAGTACCAGTGATGGAGGACACACAAGAAAAAACTAGGGAAAAAAATAGCTGATTGTTAGCTTGGCATGTCAAGGCCCTTAGGCTCATCTTAAAAGGTAGTGTTGCTTGTAGGGGTCAAAGATGAGGACTGAAGAAGATGAAGATTAAAGAGCTCCTCAGTTCCTTGCTTGTGGCTGTGCTTGGTCCTTTTGATGTCAATCTTCAGATTAGCTCTTGATGAACTGTAGTCCATTCGTCACCTGATCTGATGGTAGTGTCTTGCTCCTTCAACATCTGATTCAGCAGCAGATTTTCTCTAGATGGGGTAAAAATGCAGGAGCCTTTTTTCACTCCAGATTTGAAATATGCATATTAGTGGAGCATATCATCACACACATTTGTAATGAATCAGATTATTACAGAGTAATTGCCACAATGAACCGGGTCCCTTGGGGCCTCAAAGACCCCCGTACAGCTTTAAAACATCCTGTCCCTTGTCAGCAGAGATGGAGCAAACTATATTTGTACGTTTGCCAAACCAATGATCCTTTGTAACACAAGTCTGCTGCCAAGAGAAAGGCTTGCTTAAAGGTATGAAATTACTGAAAGACCTCATGTAGAGGTGAGCATTTGGCCCGTCAAAAGAAAAAGCAGATATCAGTTCTTTTAACTTGCTCACAGTAGAGTGTGTTGATCAGTTACCTTGGATTAAAAGTTTCCAAGACTGACCATTTCAACGCAGCTACAGGTCTACGACCTTGTGTGCATTTATACAAGTTTCATATTAATGAGTGTTTATGCATTCATCCTTTTCATTTATGTAATTGTGCAGTCAAAGTCTCCTCCAGCAGCCAGGCCTCCTTCCTCCCTCTGATATTTAGTCAGGCTGTGGCCATCAAACAAACTCATCACATTGTCTGACAATGATAAGACTTTGTTATTTCACATTTCATTTATGCCCCAATGTGAGGGACACACACACACGCACACACACAGTGAAAACCTCTTGTAATTATAGGAGGTCATGGTTTTGCATTGACTAGCAGCCAAAGCCTGGCCCATTGCTTTGTATCGTTATGCTAATCTACCTTCATGATTACTGTGGCTTGGCTTTTAGTCCTCAATAGAACAGTGCAACCAGGGCTTTGGTGTGTGTGTGTGTGTTTACGTAACTGCGAGCCAGAGGTTTCCAAAGCTTGAATGAGAATCCTTGAATTTATTTCAAAGCCTGTGCACTGAGTGCGAATCGGGTTCAGCACTTGTACAGATATACTGGTTTCAGCATGGAGGGATCAACTGGAGTCAAATAACAATGGCAATAGAGAGGGCTTGATCATTCAATTCTCAGAACACATGGCATCTCAATAAAACTTAACACAGAAGGGTTGGGCAATACTTATGCCTTTCACGTTGTTATCATATGCCGCTGGGCGGTTGGATGGCTGGATGGATTGCAGTCAGTGCAGTGTCACCCACTGAAGCCTTGAGTTTAGCATTTTGTCCATTGTCATCTTGGTTTATTGGCGCCAGAATTTACCATATTTAGACGAGAGGAAGGAGCTGCGAAGGAGCAAGGGCTGGGCTTGACTTGCTGACTAATCCCATCGCAAACAATTGTTGCCAGTCATTTGTTTTTTTAATTCTGGAAGCTTTAAAAGTTTTGACTTTGAGCAGCTAATGCAAATTTTAAATTAAAAGAATAGGTTGTCTCCTCTAAATTGTATCTATGTAATGTAACTAGTGTGAATGGTCACATGACCAGGCCTCTTTACTTCATGTCTGCAACTCTGGAAGGAGATGTCTGCCTCAAACTTGTATAAGAGGAAGTATTAAAACACTGTAATTAACAGATATAACTGAAATATTTTGTACATATATTTTTTAAAGGGTCTCTTACTAATATATAATGAGAATTATATGCCAGCATGCATCTTTTGATCACAAGAAGAGTAAATGTAAGCATGGCAACATTTGTTGCCGCTAGCATAACACATAGTCATAATGTTATACTAGGTGTCAAAGGTTTTGGCTGTTTATTCTAATTATCTTAAGTTTTTTTCTACACAACTTAAAAACTATCAGAGGCTTTGGATCTTCTAGACTTAAAAGAACCCCAAAGTGATGTGTGCTACATCACAGTCATTCCTACAGTTGAAAAGATGCAATTTAAAGTGACTGTGACAGTGACTGCTCAGAGAGTACCAAGGCGAAACAGGCCATTTGCCTGCTAGACTGCCGAATGGTGAAGCAGAGGTGACCTATCTGAAAGATGAGGAAGATGTTAACCTGATAAGTCCAGACGAACCCCCCTACCCCCTGCTCCTCCAACTGCCCCGCTCCTTTACCTCTCACTCCTGCAGCATTTGGTGTTGAAGAAAACACCTTGCTGCTACTTGGTAAGTCTCCCACAGTGTCCAGCCAAAAAAAGAGATGCCCCGAGGAAAATAGGACCCCACAAACCAGAAAAAGAAGATGCCCTGAGGAAAATGAGACCCCACAACCAAGAAAAAAGGAGATGTCCAGAGGAAAATGAAAACGTCCCTTGATGCTGGTGAGTCTCCCACAGCGCTAAGCCAAAAAAGAAGGTGCCCAGAGGATACTGATACCCCACAACGCAGTAAAAGGAGATGCCCAGATAGAAATGAAACCTTGCGATGCAATAAAAAACAGAAAAATAACCTTGAAAATAATCAAAATAGGGACAGGGTTTTTAAAAGATCACAATGACCAGCCACATCCAATATACCAGATTTTGTTACCTATGGCCCAACTGCATCAGATTGCATAAAACAAACTAAACCTGACCCTGTTGATTTGTTACTGCTGATGTATCCTCCTACTCTGAGGGAGCTTACTGTTGAGATGTCAAATGCTTATTCTATGTAAACCAAAGGGAAGGCACTTGATCCGAGCATGGATGAGTTGCTGACTTTTTATGGGATTCTGCTCACATCTGGCTACAGTTATGTGCCATGGAGGCGCATGTATTGGTCATATCTCAAATGCAATGAGAAGGAACTGCTTTGACGAGATGGCCTCAATTCATCTGGTAGATAACTCAAAGGCCACAGACAACCTTTTCTATAAAGTGCAACCCATCTTCAGTGCACTATATGACTCCTACAAGATGATGCCATACACAAAACAGCTATCAATTGATGAAAGCATGATACCCTATTATGGCAAGCATGGCTGCAAGCAGTTTATCAGTGGCAAACCAATCTGGTTTGGGTACAAGTTGTGGAGCCTTACTTCACCCACAGGGTACATGTTTCACATAGAGCCCTATTGTGGAGTTCACACACATCTGCCTGAAACTGGCTTAGGACAGGGCCCAAGTATAGTACTTGGTCTGGCTGAACAAGCAGAAGTTCCTCCAGGATGCACATTTGTGCATGATAACCTTTTACCTCACTTAGCTTCATTGATGAAATGTCCAAAGGTCAGGTTATGGGTCCCTTGGCACACTGAGACAGTGCTGTCTGCATGGCATCCCTTTCACAGGTGTGAAGGATTTTGAAAAAATGCCTTGTGGAAGCACTGAGGTCCTTACAGAAGGGGAGAAGTTACTGGTGTGATGGAAGGATAACAGTGCTGTAACCATGGCAACCAATGCCGTAAAAATATATTCAGAGGTTCAAGCATCCAGATGGAGCAAAGAGAAAAATGCCTAGGTGCTACAGCCTCTGTGTTTCCTTACATACAACCAAAACACTGGTGGCGTGGATCTGCAGGATCTTCATGTGTCAAGATATAGATCTAAAATAAGGTCAAAGAAGTGGTGGTGGCCAGTCCTGGTTAGGTCCCTTCACAGAATTGGTGTCATTGTTAGTTCCCTTCAGTATGCATTGCCATGGTATCTTTATGTATCTAATAAAGTTCTGAACACACTTGGAACCATGCCTAGTTCTAAAATGTTACATGTTAGTGTTATTCATATTTTTTATATGTGTAAATAGGTCAAATTGAAGAATTTGTGTAAATTTAGACTATGCACTTTCCCACCGGCAACAATTGTTGCCAAGTATAAAACCTACATTTTCACTAACATAACCAACATGAAATGAAAAAAATCATACATAGTATGTGTTAGGGAGTTGTAAGGAGTGAAATGCATGCACTTATTTTGCAGTGAAAAATTTTGGATTAAGCGGGTTAAGCAACTCCTGTCACTCAAAGCCCTTTAAACCTTAAGAAAATGTCTGGTGAAGTATATAGAAATTCACCCTTCACACAGTTGTCATGAATGTTGAAATAAATAAATAAAAAGCTGTTTTTGTTTTTTGTCTTCCAGGCTGTAAACATGTTTATTTCTGCTAAATAGTTTTCCTTTTTAACATGGGGGTCTATGGGAATCGACTCGATCTTGGAGCCACCCCCAACTGGCCATTAGAGGAACTGCAGTTTTTGGCACTTTGGCTTCATTTTCCAGCCCCTGATGTTGCTGTTTGCTGATGTTGCAGTGTGAAATGCTAAATCAATGGAGTGAAGAGAGGAGCATCAACAAAATTAATATGAGATATTATCAACGAAGAGACAGAATCAAGGAAAAACACAATTATTGACCTTCCTCAAATCTTAATTTAAAGACAGGCATATTCATGCAATCAGATACACACTTCCACGCCATCCACATCCTGTATATCACCCTCATACACCCAGTCTTGTCCATCCTCACCAAAAATATAAAGACATCATTGAGTGCTTACTTCCAACACCACCTCACCCTGCCTAGCAGCACAACATCATATGTTGTGTGACATGATTAAAAACACTGGCTACCGACCAGGATTGCAAATACACAGCGCACTGTAATAGATAGCATCACGCATCATTGCCCAGAAGAGAGAGAGAGCTGAGGAGAGGAGGAACAGAGACGCATACAGTATATGAGCTGTGCTGTAGCCTCAGCGGCATCATTTGAATTTGCATGTTATCAGGTGCAGGACGTCTCCATCAAAATGTCAGACGGGGCCCACGGTCTCTCACCACTGATTTATAATAATGGCAATGAGTTAAAGTTTGGCCTTTTCATGGGAAGGATACTCACACAATAGCAGTTTGCTATCTGCCTTTTTCTTTTTTTTAAATGTCAAAACTCAAAGCTGCAGGATGAATCCAACCTGTAGCATACACTTTGTACTATTATATGTCAGCTGTCTTGTGATGGTAGAGAAATCATTCATTGCAACTAAGAGTAAATGGTTCAAGGATGATTGGCATGGTTTGACAGGGTAGTGTTTGGGCTTGAATTAAAGACAAACTGAGCGTAAACACAAACTGACAAGGCTCAGAGACACACTGATTGACAGTTGAGCTACTGTATTTGCTATGTAAATGAGAATATGTATCTGTGCACAGTGAAAACCAGCCCGTCCTTACTTCGAACTCATCAAATAGCACCAGTCTGTCAGTGCTTTCTGTGTACAAGTGTAACGCCAAAAGCCACCATCAACCAGAGCGTGGCAGTGTCACTAGAGAACAGAGCCGGTTGCGTGTGCATGAAACGCAGAAGGACAGCGTCAGGTAATAAAGTGCAAGTGCGCTTATAGGGTGAGCGGGAGGGATGGTGGATGGGTCTGGCAAACAACTTACCTCAAGTCATCCTTCCTCATTTCATAAGCATGCAACCGTTTTAGTCTGGCTATGTTATCAAGTGACACCGCCCGTGCATGTTGCATGTGGAAACGCCTGGTGCCATCTGGCTGTCCGCCAGCATATAATAACTATGCGACTGCTACATGCCATCCAGCTGCATTCCAGGTGGATGTGAAAGGTGGCTTTTGGAGTCATGCTTGTACGCTGAAAGTACTAACAGAGCAGAGCTATTTGACGAGGTCGGAATGAGAATGGGCAGAGGTTTCCCAATCACTGATTTATTTAATCTTGGTTCATTGTTGAGTGGCACATTGCACATTCACGAATGAGACAAACCTTATTTGTTATCAACTCCTCGGTCCTTCTCTTTTTGCCGCTGTGGACTGTTATTCGAGACTCTTGCTAATTTTAACTACATGAATGTGAAGTGGAAGCTCAAGTCATTAAAAAACTATAAGCAACATTATCTCTCCATCTCTGAAACGCTTTTCCAATATTGTTTTATTGTGTAAATGGTCAGACTCTGCTCCTCTTTTGGGTTGCTCTGGATTGCAGGCAGTTGTTGCCAATGCTGAAATAGCATTTTTTTTCTGCAGGATTCCCTTTCTTTGAACCAGACTTTTACAAACAACCTCTCTCTGAAATGACCCTTGATTGGTGAAAGTCTCCTGTCACAGGAGACTTTAGTGGTAGTAACACAGCAGCAACCGGTGGTCTTGATGATGGACCTTTCCCCTACGGCAGTGCTCCTGCAACTTCCAACTCTGGTGCTGGAACTGCCTCCCAGTTCAAATCCTTCAAGAGGAGGTGCAGAGGTCTAGTGTTCACTCAGTCCACGTGAGTTATAATGTCTTCAACGTTTATTAGGGGATTATTGGATTTTATTAGCTTTGGACAAGGATTGTCAGTATTTGGGTCACGTAGCCTCGGAAAAATAATGATTGTCAGATACATATTCAAAATTTATGTAAATAAAAGTATTGGATCAGAGCCTGTACTGGCAGAAAACCGATATCGCAGGATTATAAAACAACTTGATATGATTGAAAATTAAGACTAGTTCAATATAATTTGTGGAATTCACACTGTGGGAGTTCACACTTTTCAGTCCGAGAAAAGCCACTACCCTTGTTAGACAACTGTTTTGTGTCTGTCAATCTTCCGTTCCTTCCTGTCTCCTCTGCTGCTGTCACCTGCCATCTCAGTGTCTGACTGGCAAAATCCACCTCCAATTTTGTCAGAATCCGGACCAGCTGTCAATCGGGTTCTTCCACTCAGATCATCAGGAATCCAACTCAGTAGGTTGTTCCTCACTAATTTTCCATTACCAGTGTCTGGACTCTTCCTGTTGGAATCTTCCTGTGAAGCTCATGGTGAAACTCGCTCTGTAAAAATTATCATATCACATTGGGGTCTAATCACAGAAGGGTCCTCACCTATCTCTTGAACCTTTGTGCACACTATATGACATTTAATTCTCAGCAACTCCATCAGACCATCCTCAAATTCAGCTCTCTTAACTGAAATGTTAATGCACACTGAAGAGGGGAGAGATATCTAAAAACCTGGACTGGACTGGTATACTGGGTGAACCAACCCTGTAAAGTTCAAAAAGTTGTAGAATATGAAACAATCCTAGTGAAAATGTGTGCATTCTGTGTGTTGCCTTTAGGCCCTTACTCTTAATGTTTCTGGTTGGATTTGTTGGAGGGTTGCAGGGAGGAGGTCCTCACAGGTCCAGGACCATTTTCCACAGATTTTTGAAATTAGTTCCAAGATCTGATTGGACCAGTTTAAAAGAAGACATATACCCTGGCCACATTTTACATGAGCTATCATTGATTGGATTGGTGCATGTCTGACAGGAGAGAGTCAGGGCTATTTTACCGACTTTCCAAACTGGGTAATTGAAATTGCACCTTCAAATGTCCTTCTCCTGACAAAAGCACTTGTCATGTTGGATACAACATACTTTTCTTGTTACAAATCTTCCTGTACTACTAAAAATAAAGTTTCCAATGAGGTGTCTGTGGCTCAGGAAGAGTGGATTTCACTGTTCCTGATTGTTTTTTCTTGTCTCTCATGATCAGCATTGATCACAGATCTTCTACGATCCACTTATACATATTTAATAAACAATTGCAGGACTTGTAGTAATAGATGGGCCCTGAACCGATTTTACTATAATAAAATGTGGACCTGACCCCATACCACTCCAAGGTCTTGTCTTCCACCCGACGGTCCAGGGAGACCCCCGAAGCTCTTGTTTTCAGGTCATTGTCTTTTTCTGTTAAACTACCACTCAGAGTCACTTAAGTCCAAAGTGAAATGCCATAAGTTGTACTATGGTATCATCAAGCTTATTTAAACACTGGTGGTAAATTCTTGACTCTTTGACCACCCAAACAGGCAAGATAAAGACAAAAAAATAAAAATAAAAATAACTCAGAGGCTTCCTCATTGAAGGATATGTTCTTCAAATGTTTGAGCTCTCTGGGAAGAAGAAGGAAGGACAACTACACAGTGATTCCTGCTATAATCTCATCTTTCTCTTTCCATCTGTCAATCTCATCCAGTCCGTGCAGCCTGATGCTCACATCGTCCTCTTTTACTGGATGGTAGACTTAAGAGTGATTGACAGGCAGTTGGATGGACCGAGCTGTGAAGCTGTCCGGTCTTTCAACATGCATAATGACCAACAGCAGCTTAGTCAGTCTGTTACATGTCTAACAAGGAAGTAAGGAACAAATTGGTGACTGATTTTCATATTCACGCCAAAGCATGTGTTGAAATGTCACAATTTCACATAGAGTGTAAATATCAGAAACAGCAGATTAAAGCATACATGAAGCATTTTAACATTGAGGAAAAAAAATCAAACGTTAAATGTTTTTTTATTATTATTAATTTATTATTATTATATTATCATTAGAGATTTAGGACTAATAGATATATATTGTACTACGTACTGAAAAAAAAAGTTAAACAAATCAAAAGGATATGGTTCACATAAACAAAGGGTTTCACAATTTTTTGGAGAAGACGAGAGACAAAAGAGCAAAGAGTTCCTAAAATGACTTCCAAAGTGCTGATCCTTTTCAGGGTTAAATGGAGCAACAGAAATAAATCATCCAAATATAACAAAAAACAAAAGAACATTCTTTTTGTTTTGACAAGACATGGCTGCATGTCTGCTCTTTATGCTCCGGGATGCCGCTACAGTGATGTCAACAAATGCACATTGTGGGATGATGCGGCACATGGTTATGTTTAGATAACAAAAGCACATGGCAACCATGGTTAGGATTAGGGGGAGGAGGCCCTCATTGGGCAGGGAAACAGCATCACATTCAGATGGGAAGTGAACACTGCACTCATGAAAGTCAGGGGTTTGTTAGACCCATCCACCGGCCCACCTGACCGCCCTATTTTTGCCCTTGCGCTTCTCATATTCCGTTTTTTTCTGGCAGCATTTCAACTTGACGCCGTTCCCTGGTGTATCATGCATGTGCAACAGGTTTCATCTAGCTATGATCTCAAATGCTGCCGCCCATCTGCATATCAGGCTGATGCAGCAGGTGCCGTCTGGCCACACTGCAGCATATAACAATACCGAAACCAGTTCTGTCTGGCCTAATCTTAGCTGACGCCGTCCAGCAGTGTATCAGGTGGACACGAAAGGTGGCTTTTGGTGTCAGGATTTAAGATGATGGAAAAGGGATTTTTGACAACTTTGAAATGAGAGCGGGCTGGAATTAAGCATTCATAGATGTTACCAAAATGCTATTAAATGAAGTACTCTTTTGGTATCACTCCATTGGTGCTGATATTGTAGTTTCTTAAATGTGAAAATAGGTCAATTAGGCAATCAAACAACTGAATAACGCTGTATTATCCTGGTAAAGACAGTCTTAGATGAAGCAAAGTAAGGTTTATGGGAACCACGGTCTTCATTTTGGGACCCCAGCAACCCCACTAGACTGTTAAGTGTATACAGATAGAGGCAAATACATTTGTAATAACTCTGTACCAAGATATAACAATTAATTTGACAAAGACATACTGCTATTTAAAAACTGCTGTGCGTAGCACCTTTAAAGTGAACATGGAGATAAAAGGATCTCTGCAGACAGTAATGAATGACCAGGATGGTGCACTGCCAGCAGCTGTATGTAAACACACAGTGCTACAGTAAACAGCAGGGCTGCAGCACAGACCCTGCACACTGCGAAACGTAGGACTGTACTGTTTACTTCATTCATCATTGTTCATTTTAGTTTGACTTTCCAGAGCTGTATTGAGTTTACTCTTGCTCTTGCCAGGCGGAAGCCAAAGTAATCCCTTTGAAATGACTTATTGTATTGTGCTTTACAGACAATGTCATCATTTGTTTTAATAGAGAGCAGCTCCTAATAACATGCCCCAATGAAAAGGTCAATATTATCTCTCCAGCGTGGGCTGTATGAGCTAGGGCCCAGACTGGAGGGATGGGAGAGAGAGAGGGAGACAGAGAGAGAGAGAGAGAGGCAGCGTCTATTAACATTTATGAATAATTTAATCCTGCATAGCTGGCCAAAGTCCAAGTGCATAATTCTCTAATTGCAATCAGAGAGGGGAAGCTGGGGAAGTGGAGAGCTCCGTGTGTGTGTGTGTGTGTGTGTGTGTGTGTGTGTGTGTTTCAAAGATATGGAGGTTGGGGAATTGGCTTTGTGAATGTAAAAGGGAAAACTGAGCCTATCATCCATGCATGGTAAAGCTCTTCTCACTGGACCTGCTTTGCTATTACACCAACTTGCATGGGGGGCTGGGTGTGTGTGTGTGTGTGTGTGTGTGTGTGTGTGTGTGTGTGTGCGCGTGTGTGCATTTACCACTGATCCAGCGTTCATTACGACATTAAAAATTAATTATGACAGTCAGTATAAAGAAATATTGTGATTCTGCTGTATCATAAATACTGTAGTAAATTATGAGGGAACGATAATTGTGGTGGGCCTTCTTCTTGTCAGTATTGCATGTGTATTAATGCCTGATATATCTTCGTCCTCTGTGCTAATAGAGCTCTGTTGTTGTCCAAAAATTATTAAAAGCACATCAGTGACCCATACTCTTGCACAAGGCGTCATGCTCTTACCATGAACATACAGATTGTAGTGTATTTAAACTGGGTAGACTTATATAAGATGATCAATCACTCATAATTACCATGCAATGCTTTACTGTGGCATCACACTGATATCAAATATATCAATATGATATACTTAATATATTGTCTGTACAGGCTGGTCTGTTATGCTGTACAAGTCTAATGTTTGATAAGAGGTTGCTCACTGCAGGCTGGAAGTCAGTCAGTCAGTTTAGAAATGATCTGTCATCAATGAAAAACATCTATCTCTGAGATGCCAGCTCATTCTCATTCCAGCGTTATCAAATACTGCCGCTTTTGCAGTGATCCAGATGACAAAGCTACTGGTGGGCAGTGTCAGCTGAGATTGCGATTGGACAGAAGTGGTTGCGGTGTTACAATACACCACCAGACGGTTGGAAGGCACTGGCCGTTGCAGCATGATACCGTACAAATGGCATCAGGATGACACGCTGCCAGTAATATGTAATAATATAAGCAGCACTGTAGGGCCTGTAGGGCAGGCGTAAGAGGCACTAGATGGGTCAAACAAACCCTGGACTGCTTCCTATCTGAATGTCATGTTTTTGTTTCTTTTTTTCTATACGTAGCCAGGTGCCCTTTTGTGTAAACCTAACCGTCTGTGCCTTTGCTGCATAATCCCAAGCACGTGTTGTTGTTGATGCCCTGCTATTGGTTGCCATGTGCTTCTATAGCATAATCCCACTGTGTCTTTGTTAACATCCCGGTGTCAGAAGTGGCATCCTGGAACACCAACAACAGATGCAGAAGGATGCTTTGAGCATAATTTGTAGACAAGTCCACTGACAAAGCGGCAATATGTCATGACTTTGGATGGAAATCTACTGTTTGTTATTGTGAGTATTTTTTTATTTTTTTTAGCTATCAAACGGTTCTTTATTTTATTTTGGGATATGGGTCTTCACATGAAATCGGAATATAATCTGGTTCATGAAATAATATGTTACACTACGTACAATACATGTCCCCTTGGCTGCCTCCCATATTAGTTTTGAACCACATAAACCCATAAACTTGGCATGACAGAGAGCTTTGTATAGCAACTTTAGGGACACTGGTTTTGCTAATGAGCAGATCTCATTGGCATCATCAATGCTCCTAAAGTTTGTGGAGTTAGTCAGGTAAATTCAAATAGGAACATTTATATGAGCAAACCTCACAGAAAAAAGGAAGAGAGTTTTAGGATGAGAATACAAAGCAGCTTTCTTTTTCTGTTCCTTACCAAATAAACTGAAGTACAGCACTGAAAGAAACCATACTATTACTGCTGGGGCACCTTCGGGATGGAGAAAAACATCACTTCTAAGAAAAGCAACTAGCGAGTCCTTTTTTCAATCAAGAATGCACAATAAAAGTAATAAAACAAGCAGTTCTTATCTAATAATATAACTTTCTCATACCTTATATTCAGAGAGAAGTTATTTCATCAAGAAAAACAGAATTTGATGGAATCTGTTCTGCAACGAATCTCTGCAGGACCGCTGGCAAACTGGCAGCTTGCTGGTAAAACCCCAGAGCCAGTGACCATGTTTAAAAGAACCTGGTTGAGAGAGAAAGCTGAGATTCCCTCAACAAAGAGAACGTTCAGGTAGACGTGTTACCACAACCCGCTCAATCATCCATCACTGTGTCTGACAAGTCCCAAATGTCAGACAGGGCGATCCCTCAGAGCAGCACTAACTAGATAGCGACAGAGGACAGATATGGTATCGAACGGTGGACAAAAAGTTCTGAGATAGTGCTTTTGTTCATTACAGTCCACCTGATAAATGGCTTGCAGGTTCAGATAGTTTTAGCAAATAGTTTTCAGTCCCTCCTGTCACTGCCAGCGGCCTGCAGACAGGCCCGCTACCCGTCGGCAAAGCAAGTTTCCATCATTCTCCACACTTGTCAACTGGTCCTGTTGTTTTTTTCACTCCCCCTGTGACAGACTTCCAGGCTGAGTGTTTAAAGATGACAGTCCAAAAACTTCCAGCAGATGAATCTTTCAAGAGGAGCACTAAAGTCAGTTTGAGTCTTTGAGATGAGATTATTTCAAATGCCACTGTCCAGAATGTAAAATGGACTGCAGTTTACTCTGATATATAAAGACAGTAGAGGAGGGGGACTTGGTTCAGATGTGTATTCACAGACAACCAGTCAATGTAATTTGACACACTTTTTTTCAAAGCAGAACAATGAGTTCTTTATCTGATTTCAAAATTGTTCATGATCTCATGCAGTTATCTTTTTTTGATTTTGGTTTGAAACTAATCTCAAACAAATTAAAGAAAATGTTTAAGCCAAATAACTGCAAATAACATAGATGCTTACACAATCAGTATAGTGGTAATATCTTACTTCTCTTGCTGATGAAAATCTTGGGGAGGCACACCAAAACCAAAAGCCATAGCTGAATTTCAGAACTTCTATTACACTGTTGAAATACATATTGATATATGTTGGAATCTTATTTTATAATCAATGTTAATTATTATCTGATATGCATCGACTAATACTGGTACTAGTTTAGCAAACATTTTGAGTTCCATAACAATCCCTCTTTAATTTGAAAAAGAAAATTAAATAACATTAGAATGCATTTTCATTTATATGTCTTGAGGTGAGAGTTAGAGGGAGCCCTTTGAAAATAACCATGGAAGATGTCTCCATGCAAAAAGATGTTGCTAGGATATAGGTAAAAACTTGTACAAATACATTTCCTTAAAGTCACACTGGAGAAAAAGACAGTGGATGATGGAGAGGTGACAATGCTCTACATGAGTAACATATTCTAAATACTTTGGATTATTTTTGGAAAACTGAATTTAATTGTCTTGCTGAGGTCATTTGTCAGGGTCTTTTATTTCCCTTCCGAAAACACAGGATAGTGTCATGGCTGTGCATCTCCCATGCCACTGCAGTGTGGCAGCTGCACTGCACACACTTATAAAAAGTGTTCATAGGAAATGAGCATCTAATATGAATTTTTCATGTTTTAACACCGAGGGAATGTAACTTTCTGACCAAACTGAATGTGTTACATCTAAACAGACATCACATTCTCATCCCAACTAGTCCCATATTGTCACTTTGACAGTGGACTTCCATATCGACATATTACGCTCTAGGTATCCTTCTGCATCTGCTCTTTACAATCCAGGATACCACTATCGTGATGCCAACATAAGCACATGGTGGGATGATGTGGCATGTGGTTATATTTAGACAACACAACCAAACAGCAACCACTGCTGGGATGTCAACAAAAGGCACATGTTGGCATGGCTGATTCAGATTAAGAGAAGAAGGCACATGGTAAGGTGTAGGATAAAAAAACAAACAAAAAAAAAAAAACATCTTCTCAGCTATGAAGCAACCACCTGACTCCTGCATGAAAGTCTGGGGTTTGTTTGACCCATCCACCACCTGACAGGTGCCCTTACACTCCCTATATTACATTATTCCTGGTAGCATTTCAAAATGACGCCTTTCTGTGGCGTATCATGAGAATCCATCCGGACATGCTCTCAAATGTTGCTGCCATATGCGCCCATGTCCAAATGGCAGGTGCTGTTTGTCTACCAGCTTATAGTAACGCTGGGAACGGTACTGTCTTGCTGTGTGCTCACCTGACATTTCATGCGGATGCAAAAGGTTGCTTTTGGCATTGGGATCCACTGTCAAAGTGGCAATATTTTATGAGTTTGGAATGAGGACAGGCTGGAAGTGAAGTACTGGCTCCGTGGTGATGGGGTTTGTTGGACCCATCCACCACCCATCCGATAGGGACCTTTCAGTTCCTTGCATTCAGTTGGGACCTGATGAAGTCCAGTGGCATATCATACGTCCTTGCCAGGTGACTTCTGGCTGATTGTCAGCAAATCATTAGATCGCAAAAGCTGGCTTTTGGTCTCAATGTCTGACCCCAAATCACTGACAAAGCGGCTGTATTTGATGACCTCTGAATGACAACGGTCTGAAAATACTGGCTTATAATTATTATTTCATCAGTGTTTATACCATGAACAGATAGAGAAGTTGCTCATACTTTTTGCAATTAGTGAATCAGTGTTAAATGACAACATGCTCTCATCCCAAGTCACATATTGCTTCGAGTCTTCATATTATGTTGGCGGAATTGTCTTGCGCCTGCATTTGATGTGCCAGGATGCCACAACCAACGTTGAAATGTCAACAAAAGAACATGGTTAGGACCGTGCAACAAAGGCACATGCTTAGGTATAGGCAACAAAAGC
The DNA here is from genome assembly GCF_008729295.1 of Plectropomus leopardus. Taxonomy (NCBI): domain Eukaryota; kingdom Metazoa; phylum Chordata; class Actinopteri; order Perciformes; family Serranidae; genus Plectropomus; species Plectropomus leopardus. The sequence goes on from NC_056483.1 coordinate 24,187,947, forward strand.
TTTTGGTCAGTTTTAAAAAAAACAAAAAACATCATGTTTTGGCTACATTTACACATGAAGTGAACACCCTCCTTCCGGGAGAAAGGCTGGGATTTGTTGGATCCCTACACCAACACTCCTATCCCCCCATCCTTATGACATGCTTTGACAAACTGGTTCTCCAGCACATCAAAGACAACATAACCGCCAGCCAGGACCCTCACCAGTATGCTTTCAGAACCTACAGATCCACAGAGGATGCCATATCTACTGCTCTTCATTCAGTCTTCACTCACCAAGAGAATAAGAACAGCTACATCATGATGCTGTTTGTCGACTTCAGCTCAGCATTCAACACAATCTCTCCCACAAAGCTGAAAACGTAACACTGTAGGCTTCAGTACAACACTCTGTAACTGACTGGACTTCCTCACATGCAGACCCCAGAGAGTTCGAATTGGCAGTCTCACCTCCTCTACATTACTGCTCAACACTGGAGCCCCCCAGGGCTGTGTGCTCAGCTCCGTCCTGTTCACACTGTACACCCATGACTGCACTCCCAGACATCAGGAGAACTCTATTATGAAGTATGTGGACGACACCACCATCATTGGCCATATTACAAACAACAATGAGAGTTCACACCGGGAGGAAATTAACAATCTGTGTGCACAGAGAACAACCTACTGCTCAACGTCAGTAAAACCAAGGAGCTGATTGTTGATTTTAAAAAGAAGGAGGCCAAGACACACACCCCTGTTTACATCAGTGGAGCTGAGGTAGAGTAGGTGAACAGCTATAAGTTCCTTGGAATCACTATCACTAAGAACCTATCTTGGTCATCGCACATCACCACCTAGGTTAAAAAAAAGCACAGAAAAGGCTCTACTTCCTACGGAAACTTAGGAAGCCTAAATGCCAGAGCAAGATCCTGCTTAACTTCTACAGAGGAGCAATAGAAAGCATACTGACTGGAAACATCACAAACTGGCAAGGCTCGTGCATGGCACAGGACAGGAAGGCTCTACAGCGGGTGATTAAAACTGCCCAGAACATCACTGATTCCCACCACAGAACATCAGTGACCTCAGTGAAGTGAGGTGTCTGCACAGAGCCCAAAGGATACTGAAAGACAGCAGCCACCCCAGCCACTGTCTGGAAAAAGATACAAAAGTATCCGCTGCCTAACAACCAGACTGCGGAGCAGCTCTTTGACGCCAAAAAGATGTAGCAGGATTTAGGATCAACTTAAATTTCGTTTTTTCTTAAACCAAGTTTAAGAAAAATGACAATAAATCTACCTTTTGCCTTATACCTTGTATCAGCTCCATAGGGACCTTCCATCTCTGTATAATACATCATTACTGGCAGCATATAACCTTGAAGCCACCCATTTGCGTATCATACTGCCGCACCCAGTGCCATCTGGTGGAATATCATAATGCCACTGAAGGTTTAGTCTGGCTCCTTTACAAACTGACCCTCTCATACCAGCGTCGGAGTCTGATGCCAAAATCACTGACAAAGCGACTGTATTTGATGACTTTGGAATAAGAGCGGGCTGGAAATACCTTTTGCAAGCATTTAATCAATCTGATCAATACACTAAGAAGGCTGCTGATGAAACCTAGTAAACAGAATAAAAGCAGGAGTAATGTGCTGCCAATGGCCTAAGCAGAAAGACTGTTTTCTCTTTGTGATGCTGCCAATTACAACCAACTTAATCCATGTCTTTGCTGTTTTTAACGTTTCCCTTCAAAGCCTAAATGAAATATTTGCTTTAATACAATAATCCCAACATGACATGAGTTTGGTGAACACCTACTCCAGTCATTTGTTCACTGACTTACAAGCCACCAGGGTTAGTTGAATTGAGATCCTTTCCACAATTAAAGAGATGTGTTACTATAGCAACAGTGGAAAAAACGAGGGATATTCTACAAAATGAAATTCAGGAACAGTCGGACATAACTTCAAACAGACAGCATTTTTCTTTCTCTTTGTCCTTTTCTGTCCCTCTGTCTAAAGGTTAGCGAAGCTTTCATTGGGTCTGCCACTGATCTGTCCTCGTGCCACCTCTCACATATAACACACACACACACACACACACACGCTCACGCTCTTTCTTTGCAACCGCAAGTTTACAGCGATCCAAAGTGACTCCTTCAAGCAGGCTGGAACAAAGGAAACCATGACAACAACATTCATTGATGTGCTCTTTTCAAACAAGGCGGTGGAGCTGGCTGTGCACAAATCTCCCCAGTAATGAGACTGAACACCTTGGAGCTTACTTTACCAACGCCAAGCCTGTTCTATACGTGAGCATGATTTGATTTCAGCCTCTGATTTTACACCCCCCTTTAACATCTATACATGTTCTGAAAGTATGCTCTGGTGCTTTTTTTTTTGTTAAGAGCAGCCTTCAGCCACTCAAATAGATGTGATAATGACGCTCAGTGGAGGAATGAGGTGATCTAAGGCCCCTACAGTAGACTGTAAATCACTGTGTATTAACTGGACACAAAGAGAGTGTTGGCGACTGAATCTGTTTGATTACATTATTTTGTGTTGGTCTGTCCTAACTGCCCGTGTCACTTCTCAGCATTACTTTACCTGTCACTTACTTTGACAGTGCTTCAATGGACAAGGGATGACTGTGCCACATAGTTTTTGTTAGGCCATCTGAACTAGATTTGACAAAAATTTGACACTGTTGCAAGTTTTTGTATCAAAAATGACAATATATTTTGAAAGATGGGGGACTATGTTGTTTTTTGATCGCCTTTAATGGGGAGGTGGTCTTTTTTAATGAATGAGGCCAATACAAATCTTGAATCACATGTAACAGCCAGCTCACTTATGGTGTAATTATAAACTGATAAATACACACAAATAAATGAATAAAAAAGACTATAACCAACATAAACCACTATGTTCTTAACAAACACATTATAAACAGTGACAGGAAGTAACATTTGCCCTTTGAAACATAAAACAGCAAACTAAATTACGAACTTCACACTCATGCACTAGACATGATGGGAATATGGACATCGCTACAATATGTTGTGCATGCACACAAGACTGACAGTAACACAGCAATGTGCCAAAACAGGCAACGAGGAAGAAGACTGCTTGCAAAGGAAATGTAGATGTAAACACTATCAATTTATAATTTTTAATATCTAATAAATCTAATTTGTAAATTATTCATGAGGTGAGGAATGCATTTATTCCATTTGTGGTTGTGTGTTTTGATGAATAACACTCAATGTAATGCAAACTTTTGTGTGTGTACTAAAAAACTCCAATGACTCATCCAATCTTGATGGTCTACATGTATGGGGTTTTCAGTCCGTCAGCCTCTAGGCAGATTAAACTGGGCTCGTGGTTTAAGAAAAAGTAAAATTTAGATAACTATAGTAGTTAAATGAAATAAAATAAAATTTAAAAGAAATCAGCTTGTTTTGTGTTACTTATTCTGATTTCCAGCCCTAAAGGCTGATTTTGTAGTCTCTTAAAATATTATTGAGTATAGTTAGTTGCATCTTAGCGACAAAATAGCAAAAACATTTAAAAAAAAAACTACCTGAGAAATATTGTTTGTGACATTGTTGCACATTCCGCGAACAGCAGCAGCAGTGACTCAACGTGAAGACAAGGACTGGTAAACCTGTCAGCAGCTGTGGGGATGCACAATACCTTTTTTTCCCAACTCGTCACATATTTGTCTCAAACACAGAACCACAGCCATGGACCCAAATGCAGACTCAGACACATGGGAAAAATTAAAGTCAGTCCTTTAATGACCATCCTTTTAAACTGGGAATCCAGAAATAAGCTCAATAACATGCACTGGAGGAATCTTCTAATAGATCATATATGTCTCGAAAAAATGTCAGCCACCCTAAGCCATAAAACAGCTAATTTTTAACAGAATCTGGTCCACAGTCATCATTGAGTTAACCACTGCTTCTGCATGATTTACAATTCACAATGATTTTGAATTATAAAGTATAAACACACGTTCTCACTTAATTTAAAAAACTAAAAACTGTCATGTTATTTCAAATGCAGACCCAGGCACCGGTGGGAAAATGAACAGTCAACCCTTTAATGCAAAACAAGGTCAGTACACCCAAAAAACTCAGGCAGAGGTACAATATATATATATATATATATATATATATATATATATATATATATATATATATATATGTACATATATATATATGTGTGTGTGTGTGTGTGTGTGTGTGTGTCTGTAAATCTTTATTTAACAACACTACACAATATCAGTAAATAAAATGATATAAAATCTTTTTTTTAAGTCATAAATTATAATCAAGCGAAATAAAACATTGAGTCAATAAAGAAACAAGTTAAAAACAATCAGAGTTAGAATCAGTCAGAAATTTAACTAGGTTTTTAAACTGACTCATTGGAACCAGAGTATCAAGCTTCAGCTTGCATTGCGGTTCATCCCATGTGTATGGTGCAGAGAATCTAAAAGCACACTTTCACAAATCAGTATTAGCCTTGGAACCTAAAGCAATAGAAGTCTTGTGAATGTGTGTTATGTGTTTCAGCTCTCAAGACGATAAGGGATGTCAAATAAGACGGCAACTTTTCAAGCAACCCTTTAGAAATAAACAAAAACAAATGCTGGTCTCTTCTCTGGGAAAGAGATGGCCAACCCACTTTTTGGTAAAGACAACAGTGATGGGTTCCTTAGCTGACAGGGTTTAGGGTGCAGGGGTGGGTTTAGAGTGGAAGCTGCATGCATGTCTATAAATGAAATCACCATAATCTAGGACTGAAAGAAAGACTGCTTCTTCAGTTTTCTTTCTACAGGATAAGGGGATAAAATAATTATTTCTGTATAAAAAAAACAAGTTTAACTTTTATTTCTTTGTTAGTGTGTCAATATGAGTTTTGAAGGTGGATTTTTCATCAATCCAAATGCCTAAATATTTATAATGTGGGACTTTTTCAATAATTGTGCCACTTTAAGTGCAGATCTGGAGAGTGTTGTTAATGTTTTTGGCTCTAGAGAACAGCATATATTTTGTTTATCAGCATTTGATACAAGATGAAGATTTATCAATGCAGCTTGCAAAGCACTGAAGGCAAGCTGCATGTTTCAGTGGCTGATTCTGCAGAGTCCGCCCAACAGTATTGAAACGGGGTGTGTATGAACCAAGGGTCAGAACTCCTTGGACCCAGCTGAATCAACGTCGTCGTCGTCGTCGTCATCAGAAGGAGGACCACCCCCCGGCGGTGGCTCGGAACCCCTGGAGAAGGACCCCAACCCAGAAGGTCCAGGGACAGGAGAAGGAGGACAGGCAGGAACGGAGGACCCACGACCGGGAACTGCACGGGACGGCTGGTCCGGATGGAGCCGATGGAAATCCTCGATGAGTTGGTGGTCCAGGACCTGCCGAGCCGGGACCCAGGACCATTCCTCCGGACCGTACCCCTCCCAATCGACGAGGTACTGGAGACCTCTGCCGCGGCGCCTGGACCGAAGGAGCCGACGGACCGTGTAAGCGGAGCCCCTTCGATGATCTGAGGGGGAGGAGGCGGCTGAGAGGCAGGCTGCAGGGGGCTCTCCCGGACCGGCTTGATCTTGGAGACGTGGAATGTGTGGGGTGGATTCTCATGGCACGAGGCAGCTTCAGACGGACCGCCACGGGATTGATGACCTTCTCAACGGGGAACGGACCGATGAACTTGGGAGCCAGCTTTCGGGAGTCCACCCTCAGCGGAAGACCCCTGGTAGCCAGCCAAACCTGTTGACCCACCCGGTAGGGAGGGGCCTGGGAACGGCGCCGATTAGCCGCCGAGGTGTAGCGACCCGCGGCCCGTAACAGCGTGGCTCTGGCCCGGGTCCAGGTCTGGCGGCAGCGACGGATGAAGTCCTCCACCGATGGGTAGGCCGTCTCCCCCTCTTGGGCAGGAAACAGAGGAGGCTGGTACCCATAAGCACACTGGAAGGGGGAGAGCCCAGTGGCGGAACTCTGAAGGGTGTTATGGGCGAACTCCACCCACAAGAGCTGTGATGACCAGGAGGCAGGGTTAGTCGATGTCATGCAGCGGAGCGCTGTCTCCATCTCCTGGTTCATCCTTTCGGTCTGCCCATTGGATTGGGGGTGATACCCAGAGGACAGGCTGGTGGATGCCCCCAGAAGACGGCAGAACTCCCTCCAGAACGCTGAGGTGAACTGGGCCCCCGATCGGAGACCACATCAGAAGGGATGCCGTGCAGCCTGATCACATGCTGCAGTAGCAATCCCGCTGTCTCTTTGGCTGAAGGGAGCTTAGGTAGAGGCACGAAATGTGCCATTTTGCTGAACCGATCTACCACTGTCAGGATCGCCTCCCGACAGTGGCAGACTGGTGACAAAGTCCAGAGCGATGTGGGACCAGGGGCGATGAGGAACAGGAAGTGGGTGCAGATGACCAGCAGGAGCTCGGCGAGGGGTCTTGCATTGGTTGCAGACTGGACAGGAGTTCACAAAGTCTTTGGTGTCGTTAATCAATGTGGGCCACCAGAACCGTCGTTGCAGGACCTCCCCTGGTACGAGTGATACCAAGATGGCAGGTGAGACGAGAAGAGTGGGCCCACTGCAACACCTCCGACCTGAACCTTTCGGGGACAAACAGGCGGTTCTGAGGACAGGAACTGGGACCCGGTTGCTGTTCTAACACCGACAGGATGCGTTCCTCGATCTCCCATGTGAGCGATGCCAGGAGTCGAGAGGCAGGAAGAATGTTGTCAGGGAGGGGTGATGCCTCCTCCTCCTCCAGGAACTGGCAGGAAAGGGCATCGGGTTTGACGTTCCGGGACCCTGGCCGGTACGAGAGGGTGAAGGAGAAGCGAGCGAAGAAAAGGGCCCAACGGGCCTGGCGAGAATTGAGTCTCTTAACAGTACGGATATACTCTAGATTTTTGTGGTCAGTCCACACGAGAAAGGTACTCTGGTCCCCTCCAGCCAGTGTCGCCACTCCTCCAACGCCAACTTGACCGCCAGTAGCTCGCGGTTGCCGATGTCATAGTTGCGTTCCGCTGGCGACAGTCGTCGGGAGAAGAAGGCGCATGGATGCAGCTTGCCATCTTCGGCCAAACGTTGGGAGAGGACTGCACCCACCCCCCACATCCGAGGCGTCGACCTCCACCACGAACTGTCCTTCAGGATCGGGGATGAGGAGAATGGGCGCAGAACTGAAGCGCCCCTTAAGGTGTTGGAAGGCGTCGTCAGCTTCAGGAGACCAGCAGAATCAGACCTTGGAAGAGGTGAGTGCTGTGAGGGGGGCTGCCACCGTGCTGTACCCACGAATAAACCGTCTGTAGAAGTTGGCAAACCCGAGGAACCGTTGCAGCTGTTTGCGGGAGTCGGGGACAGGCCATGAGGTCACGGCGGAGACTTTGGCAGGATCCATCTCCATCCGATTATGGCCGATGATGTAACCCAGGAAGGAAACAGAGGAAGCATGGAAGTCACATTTCTCCGCCTTCACAAACAGGGAGTTTTTCAGGAGGAGCTGCAAAACGGTCTGAACATGGTGGATGTGTTCTTGTCTGGACCGGGGAGAAAATCAGGATATCGTCCAGATACACAAAAACAAACTCATTGAGGCAGTCTCTGAGAACGTCGTTAATCAGGGATTGAAAAACAGCTGGAGCATTGGTGAGCCCGAACGGCATCACCAAATACTCGTAGTGTCCCGTGGGGGCGTTTCGAAGATCGAGCTTGGTGAAGATGGTAGCTCCTTGTAAAAGTTCAAATGCCGTAGCTATGAGAGGGAGGAGGTAACGATTCCTCACCGTGATGTCATTCAACCCCCTGTAGTCTATGCAGGGCCATAGAGAACCGTCCTTCTTCCCCACAAAGAAGAACCTGGCTCCGGCAGGAGATGAGGACGGCCGGATGATACCGCTAGCCAGAGAGTCTCTGATGTAGGTGTCCATGGCCTCCCTCTCTGGTGCGGGAGAGAGAGTAGAGCCGACCCTTAGGAGGAGCCACTCCGGGAAGAAGCTCAATGGCGCAGTCATAGGAGGTGAGGTGGCAGAGAGGTGGCCCTGGCCTTGTTAAACACCTCTCCGTAGTTGTGGTACTCTGTGGGCACCCCTGAGAGATCTGGGGCGGTGCAGGGGCGGGTGATCCCCTTAGGAGACTCTCGCCGCTGAAGACAGGTCTGTTGACAGGAGGAACTCCATGCCACAATCGAGCCGGTGGACCAGTCTATGTGGGGATTGTGACAACGGAGCCAGGGGTATCCGAGAATTTAAAGGCAGTTCTGGGACCTCAGGACATGAAATTGAATGGTCTCATGGTGTTCACCGGACAGGAGCATGGAGACGGGAGTGGTCTGATGAGTCACAGTTCCCAGGAGATGACCATCCAGAGCGTTCGCCGGAACGGGACGTGGTAGAGGGACCTGGTTTTAACCCCAGCTGACGAGCGAGTTCCTCGTCGATCAGATTCACGTCAGCACCAGAGTCAATGAATGTGGCGAGGGTGTGAGAGACTTCTCACCCAACAGGAACTGCACATGGAACAAAGGATGGAGACTGGGGGCAGAGTTCTGGGAACGGCTCAGCAGGATGCCCCTCTCTACTGCTGAGCCTGTCCTTTTACTGGACAACAGGAGACGAAGTGTCCAGCTTGCCCACAGTAGAGGCAGAGCCTTCCCCGACGCCGTCTCTCACGCTCCTCAGCAGTCAACCTGGTGCGGCCCACTTGCATTGGCTCCGTACCACCCAGACTCGGGTCCGCAGGAGACGCTGTGGGAGGCGGAGGACTCCGCTGGTGACCAGGAAACCGGTGGGAACCTCCCTCCAAACGCTGCTCCTTCCTCCTCGCCTGAATCCGCCTGTCCAGTCTCGTGGTCAGTTCAATGAGACCGTCAAGCGAATGGGGGAGGTCGAACGAAACCAATTCGTCTTTGATATAGGGTGCTAGGCCGTTAAGATAGGCGTCACACTGGGCCGCCGAATTCCAGTCACTCTGACGAGCCTGTGTTCTAAAGTCAATAGCGAAGTCAGCGACTGTCCGACTTCCCTGTCGCTGACTCAGCAATCCCCCGGTGGCGTCAGGACCCAAAGGCACGGGACCAAACACCTTCCGTAGCTCATCCGCGAAGGCTTGAAACGAGACACACAGGCTGTGTACCTCTCTCCCATTCCGCTGTTCCCCATAGTCTTGCTCGGCCAGTGAGATGATTAATGGTGAAAGCCACCTTGGCTCCCTCTGTGGCAAACGTGTGCGGCTGCAGGGCAAACAGGATGGAGCAGTTAGTCAAAAACGGATTGCAGCCCTCTGGATCTCCAGCGTAGCGTTCGGGTGCCCCAACCCGGGGTTCGGGAGCGGAACTGGGAGACGGCGCCGGGTGGGGAGCCGACTGAACAGGACTCGAACCAGGAACGGCGTGTTGGGTTAACGTGGTTGCCATCTGTTGAACCTGGTTCGCCAGCAGAGTTAACGCTCGCTCCAACGCCGAGGCAGAATGACGAGCCTCCGCCGCGCTGGAGGAGAGCTGAGCCTCGTGTTGCTGGAGCATTCCCTCAACACGGGCTAGACGAGACTGAAGAGTGTTGGAGTCTGCTGGGTCTATGTCTGGCCAGATTGTACTGAAACGGGGTGTGTATGAACCCAGATGCAGTACGCCAACACTTAAAGTCAGTTGGTAATATCCTTTATTAGAACCAACACAATTAAAGATCAGCTCACAGATAGTCAGTTCGGTCTTCGGGTGGTTTACCCAAACAATGTCTCTGGGAATCCAACGAAGTGTAGACACGACACTGGAACCAACTGTGGCTGGGGAGCAGGAAACCCTGTAGCTCGAAGGGCCGACAACACGTGTGGGAACGTTGTCGGGGATAGCGCTGAGTCGTGGTCGGGGACAGGCAGAGGATCCGTAGCCGGGAAAACAGTCCGAGAAATCAACGGTACCGTCGAGGCTGGAGGATCGTCGTGGTCGAGCGGGGAGGTCTTTGCCAGTGGAGCCGTCAGGTTTCCTGAACGCCGAAGCGAAGCACGTGGAAAAAAACAAGTTTAATTTTTATTTCTTTGTTAGTGTGTCAATATGAGTTTTGAAGGTGGATTTTTCATCAATCCAAATGCCTAAATATTTATAATGTGGGACTTTTTCAATAATTGTGCCACTTTAAGCGCAGATCTGGAGAGTGTTGTTGTTAATATTTTTGGCTCTAGAGAACAGCATATATTTTGTTTTATCAGCATTTGATACAAGATGAAGATTTATCAATGCAGCTTGCAAAGCACCGAAGGCAAGCTGCATGTTTCAGTGGCTGATTCTGCAGAGTCTGCCCAACAGTATAAAATAGTATAATCTGCATAACGATGAGGATTACAATTTTTGTAAGGACATAACTATGTCATTTATATAAATGGGACATCTTTTGTTATTGGAAGAAACCTAGACACATCCTCTAAACCATATAATAGCTTGATGATCAAATCCTATATTTAATAACCTATGTAGGAGGAGGGAATGATCAACAGTGTCAAAGGCTTTTGATAAATCGACAAAAAGAGCAACACAGTATTTCTTCTGGTCTACTGCTGACACAATGTCATTCAGAATTAGGGAGGTAGCAGAGATGGTACTATGGTCTTTTCGGAAACCGGATTGGAGGGGGGTTAATACAGAATATCTATTTAAAAATTATTTGAGCTGATCGTTTACTAATGATTCAAGGATTTTGGACAGACAAGACAATTTTGAAATTGGACGATAGTTGTTTAGATTACTTTTTTCTCCTTCCTTGTGCCGAAGTAAAACATGAGCTGACTTCCATACTTTAGGAAGTCCACCAGTAGAAATAGTTAAGTTAAAAATATGTGTGATATGTTTTGAAATTATATGAGCAGAGAGCTTGAGAAGAAACGGGGGCCAGATTATCTTCACTAGTTGCTTTCTTTGAGTCAATGGCTTGAAGGGCTGCAGTGACTGCAGTAGCAAAAAACAGGTGGAGATCAAATTGAGGGGCATCATCATCATTAATTAGGGTATTTGTAGAATTGAACCCATACACTGGTCTTTGGAAAGGTGGCTGGCTGCAACATGTCTGTTAGATGCTTCACAAGTTTTCTTCCTCTGTCAGTATGGTATTTCTGTAGTTGACATGAGTAGGAGGAAGAAGAAGGAAGAGGAAGCTTTGCTTTTACTTGAGTTTATTACTTTTCAAAATTTTTATGGGTTTGACTAATGCCAGAGTTAGAAGTTAAGTAGACTTAGCTTTTCTTGTTGAGGAGGTGCAGTTCTTTCTTAGCTGTCTGAAAGCAAGCCATTATGAGGGGTCCCCTGAATGTCAGAAACAGAACTGAACTGAACTCGGTTTCTTTAATGAAGCATGTTTGTTAACTATTTAATTTAAGGTACTTGAAAAATGATTTAATGCTAATTCAGCATCTGGGATTTCTATTGTTTGAGAAGGTTGCTGTGCTCCAGATCATTTAAAAAGGCTTGCTCATTAAAATTTCTGAAAAATTTCTCTTAATAGCAATCTGAGTTTTGGATTTAGGCAACCAAGTGTCACTGATACATACAATTGGGCAATGATCATTTATGTCTCACGGAAGCACACCACTAGAAAAATACTTATGAGGGTGATTTGTCAGTATAATGTCAATCAAAGTTGGTTTAGTAGAGTCCTTAAGATTTGGGTGAGTAGGATCAAAGATCAGTTGAGTAAATCCAAGATCAGTGCAAATAGACTTTAGACTGTCTGAGTCTGCAGACAGCCAATTCTCTCATAACAGTCACTTCTGAGGACAAAAAGGGAGTTAGATTCTCAAAAATGTCAGTAACTGCCTCTAGAGGGGCAGATTAATACCAAAAATCGTAAAGATTGTATTTTGACTTAATTCTATAATTACTATCAATAGCTCTTATTGTTTTGGGACAGACACATTAACTAACTGGGATGCTTTGATATTACTTTTGACATAGATTGCAACACCTCCACCCTTAGTAAGTCTATCACATCTAAACAAATTGTAATTTTTTAGTGTAATTTCATCATCACCAATTGACCTTTTTAACTAAGCCTCTGAAAGGACTCACATTTCAGGGTTGTTGTTCTTTGCTTTATATGCATCAATCCAAGTCCTTTTCTCCTCTTGAAATCTGTAGATGAGTTAAGGGAAGGGGCTGGGTTCTCTGAAATAGCAGGTTTGGAGTTTGTAGATACATTGATTGTGATAAGATTACTACTACAGACACCAGATGGTCTATGTAGATCTGTATCTCTGCAAGTGCCATGATATACGATGTCAGAGGACATAATATGGGCCAGAGATATAAACTTTACTATGGGACAGTTTGACGACATTATAGAGGTTTAGGAAGTCTCTTTGTAACACTTCGGACTGCTGTTTTTTAATGTCATTCATCCTGACATGTATGATGATCCTGTCAAGGGCAGGGAAAGATTTTATTATGTCCGTGAATTTCTCTGTGATGTCATGTAGTGTGGCACCTGGGAAAAAAAAGAGTATGAGCTCTGCGGACTCTTGCATGTCTACCTCACTATGGAATCACCAATAATAAGTGTTGTTGGAGAAAGGAGTCGTTGCCTGCAGTAAGAGGCTGTGTGGGTGAACAGCAGCACTGCGGGGCATCGTCCTGATCATCGGCTTTATATCGCCATGATGGAATGAAGATGGAGCCTGATGCTAATTTCTCTGTCACTGGCTATCATCATCTGCCACAGGGCGAGTGGGTGATCAAGAGTGACCAGACTAGGGGGCCCAGTGAACTGGGCACAGAGTTTTTTTCTGGCTTGTTCGGAGGACATGCAGTGTATTTAGCTGGTGACCAGAATCAGCTTTTTGTCATTAGAGGCAGAAAGGAACCCCATTTCTGGGTAAGAAAGAAAATTCTTGGAGTACAAGCTGTAGTCGAAGAAGCTGCAGCTCCTCAGCAGTGGCGGCTTAGACTTTTACAGGGCCGAAGATGATTGTGTCCATTTGTCTCTCAGCCTCCTGGATTCTGTAGAATGTTGAGATTCTTTGCTCCAATTCAGCGATCTTTTCACTCAGACAGACACAGCCCTCACAGCCTGATGGTAAGGTAATTGTGGCCATGGCTGCTTGAATGTGTGTTCATCTTCTGTCGCTGATAGTTTACAATCTAGATAACCGATTGCTAAAATCCCTTGTTCAGTATTTGGAAAACGTTTCATAAGAAAGTGCCTTAAAAAGTAAATAAAATCAGTTTTCTTAGAGCTTTCTGGCAGACAAATGAAATGCCTGATATTTCCTCATTCTTAAGAGATAGTCAGTCAGTCCGACATTTTCTGTAACCGCTTGTCCTCGTAAGGGTCATGGGGGGGGGCTGGAGCCTACCCCAGGTGTCATTGGGCGGTAGGCGGGGTACACCCTGGACAGGTCGCCAGACTATTGCAGGGTCTTAAGAAATAGTTGAAAACAAAAAGTGTTTTGCAGCATATATATACTAAGGACAAGGGGAGACAATTAGACACAGGTACAGCATATTAGGGCTGCAGGTAATCACACAGGAGGGAAATACAGGAGCAGGAAGTGCAGAACCTGAAATGAGACAATATGTGAGTATCAAAATAAAACTGGAAGTATACGACAGTATTGCTGCTTTGCAGTGGACTTCCACAACTACATCTAGTAGATATTCTGCATCTGCTGTAGCGGTTTAAATAGGGGATTTATTAATTAATTAGCAATTCATTAAAATTATTAATTAATGAATAAATCAATACCAAAATACGTAACTATAACTCATAATGCAAAATTATGACTCAGAGACATGAATTAGTATGAAGATGAAGTGGAGTAATGGGACTCAACTTCAGCTATCAGGAACAATAAGTTTACATTAAAAATTAGAGTTTAAAAACCCCGGAGCACCACCCATTAAGACAGAAAGGTTGACAGCTCATTTTGCCTTATTAATCAATCTAGTCTTATAATTTGAAGTTCTTTTTCCAGGTGTACAGGGACTCGACATTATACACACACACATCACAAGATCAAGTGTCTGGAAAGGTTTATTAAAACTACTCACTACACAGCAAAACTACTCCTAAAAGACTACAAATGAATGAGTTTAAGAATTAGTATGGATAAATGATGAAACAGTGAATACAGCAAAAACAGAAAGTCAATAAAATTACTTAATAAACAACAAACTCATAAATGAGGCAAGAATAAAAATGAGGGGATGAAAACCAGTGAGGAACTGAATTAGGTGTGACATCTGGACTTGATCAGGTGCACTGAAATACTGCAAGATGATCGAGCAGATGAAAAGTTAAGATTAAAGAAAAGTCAATGTCAAGCACTGATCAACAGCAAAGAAGCAACCTATCCCATAAAACATTGAGGGAAAAGATAAAGAAGAGGCCTGATCAGAGAATAACCCATGATTGCATTAATGGAGGATCCTAACCTAGGTCTAGCACTTCCTATGTGTCCCTATCATTTAAGAGCATCAACCCCATAACAGCACAGGAAAGATCGTTTCACCTTCCTCAGAAGTCTCGATGCCAGGGAAAAGGTTCACTCTGGAAAGTCAGGGAGGAGGGAGCACAAAGGGCCCAAAGGGCCCAGAACCCAAAAAGGCAAGAAAAACCCAAAGTTCTTTGACTTCACAGGGTTATATCTCCCGTGACAAAGGGGAGTGGCGCTTAACCGTCAAAGCGGGAAAAATACACTCCTCCCTTTTATCACTCCTGCTGTTTTGACTGTCTAGATCTAATTTCTTCCGTAAGTGTTGATAAAGTTCACTACAGGCCTTTTAAATCTTCAATATTTGATACCATGACGCTCTCCTCTGCTGATCAATACCAAACACTTTTAAGAAAACCAAATAATTCTTCAGCAGATCATTAACTAAGTAAGACAGTATTAACCACATTTAACAAACAAAATGAATATGTGTGAAAATAGGTAAGGGTAATACCACAGTGTCAAAACACTTTGATATATTTAAAGGTTGTTAAAGATCATATTTGAGTAAAGGTATACAAGTACTAGCATCGAAATATAACAGGGTATGAAAGTACTTAATATGACCAAAGGTTTATCAACACAAGCTATAATTAGAAAATCACAATTCACATGATTTCAAAACAATGTAGCATCTGCACACAACAGTGTAAAGGAAGGATAATTAAGCTACAGATAAAGGAGATGCATATCAAAATGCAAGTCTTTCCAAGAGTCTTTCCATTCAGTGTGTAGCACGCTGCTGGAAGGGGGTTACGAAAGGTCACACCCCTCCACACATACACAGGCACAGCTTGTGTTTGTGAGTTTGGACTCAAAATCGGCAGGTAAGCAAAGTTCCAGTTCTGTAGGTATGAGACCTCCACACAACATTTCAAAGTACGTTTTACCTTTGAATACGAAAATCAGTTAATGTGGTCCTCTCTTACAGTCTGGAGATGTGCAGGTATGTCACGTGTTGGTTGTGCAACAAATAAAGACATAAACTTTTGATGTAGGGATCTCCTGATGTCTCCTTGAGTCTTTGCAGGAGCTCAGTTGACAGCTCCTTGCCCCAGATGAGTCATAAGGTAACTCAAACTGTCAGTCGGGCAATAAAATCTGTCGTAATTTAGTTCAGCTTACAAGAGTCGTAAGTTCAACAAGGCAGTTAGGTCCATTAGCTGACCCCGAGGGTCATCTAAGGAATCTCAAAAAGAAGTTTTGTTTAGGCATTTAAATATCTTCTTATCAAGAGTTGTCCTCATCATCCACTACACTGCTCTTTACATTCCAGGATGCAACTTTGGTGATGTTAACATCAGCACATGGTGGGATTATGCTGCACATGGCAACAAACGCTGGGATGTCACCAAACACACATGCTGGCATGGATGTTAAGGATTAGGGGAAAGAGGCACATGGTACAGTGTATAAAAAAACATCACATTCAGATGAGAAGCAAACACTGGACTCCTGCATGAAAGTTGGGGGTTTGTTGGGCACCTCTCGCCCTATAGTCTTCTATTACAATGTTACCGGCAGCGTTTCAACCTGACGCCATCCTGGTGCAGTTCACATGGACGCGACTAGTGTGTCCAGCCGACAGGCTTTAATATCACTGTGACTGGTTCTGTCCAGCTCCTTCTCAGCTGATGCCGTCCAGCGTTTTTTCATGCAGATGTGAAAGTGGCTGCTGGCGTTGCGATCTTACGTCAAAAGCATTGTCATAGCGGCAGTAGAGCTAGAAATGTGAACAGGATAGGACATAAATGAGACCGGCTCTGTGGTGACAGAGGACTGTTGTCAGAGATTGTCGCAGCAATTAGACACACCATCTATAGACAGTTTACTGACTTGCCTGGCTGACTAAGCTACAAGGCAGTTTGCTGTTGAAACAGGTGTTATGCCTGAGGCACGGGCAATTTGCAGCGGTGTGGACGGATCGTCCAACTCCCCTCTGCAATGTTTTAAAATAGTTTAATCTTGTCACAAATCTTTTTTTGTTAAATTTGCAGTACAGGAGGAGTTGTTTGATGGGGGAGAAATCAATTATTTGTTGCAAGTTTTTTAACAAATGAATTTCCAAAATGGATTTGCGTATGATACTAAATGAAGGCATTCCCCATAATATTAAACTCAAGGAATTTTGCAGGAATTTCAAATTTAAATATGAACTATTAAATCCAAGGCAACCCAGTATACGCCCTACATGTATGCCCCCTAGGCTGCAGCCTGGGTCAGCCTGTGTGTTAATCTGCGCCTGTGTATACCTCTCTTTAATTTCAAACGTGGCTCTACTGTTGCCAGCAGCGTGCTAAGGGATGTCCACCCTCCAGAGAGGCTTTATGTGCAGTTACATATTCAACAAGCTTCTCCTTTACGCGAGCCTTTGAGACATGCATGTACGTGACCTGACTTTTGCATTGCTGTTGTTGTGTGTCTTTTTTTCTTCCTTTTATCTCTGTGTGTTTCTGTTGTTGATTGTGGTCGGAGCGATGCGCGCGGCCTAATGAGCTTTGCTTGAACTCGCTGGCTTCATTCCAGAGTCAGCATGCGGGATCAATATGCCCTTCTGCATTAATGCAAAAACATACACAGCGGTCGCTTGGCCCCTTATGTTAAAGCCATATTCTCACGCACATAGCCCTTAATGCACAACCACATTTGACCCCCCCCTCCTCATCATCCACTACACTGCTCTTTACATTCCAGGATGCAACTTTGGTGATGTTAACATCAGCACATGGTGGGATTATGCTGCACATGGCAACAAACGCTGGGATGTCACCAAACACACATGCTGGCATGGATGTTAAGGATTAGGGGAAAGAGGCACATGGTACAGTGTATAAAAAAACATCACATCAGATGAGAAGCAAACACTGGACTCCTGCATGAAAGTTGGGGGTTTGTTGGGCACCTCTCGCCCTATAGTCTTCTATTACAATGTTACCGGCAGCGTTTCAACCTGACGCCATCCTGGTGCAGTTCACATGGACGCGACTAGTGTGTCCAGCCGACAGGCTTTAATATCACTGTGACTGGTTCTGTCCAGCTCCTTCTCAGCTGATGCCGTCCAGCGTTTTTTCATGCAGATGTGAAAGTGGCTGCTGGCGTTGCGATCTTACGTCAAAAGCATTGTCATAGCGGCAGTAGAGCTAGAAATGTGAACAGGATAGGACATAAATGAGACCGGCTCTGTGGTGACAGAGGACTGTTGTCAGAGATTGTCGCAGCAATTAGACACACCATCTATAGACAGTTTACTGACTTGCCTGGCTGACTAAGCTACAAGGCAGTTTGCTGTTGAAACAGGTGTTATGCCTGAGGCACGGGCAATTTGCAGCGGTGTGGACGGATCGTCCAACTCCCCTCTGCAATGTTTTTTAAAATAGTTTAATCTTGTCACAAATCTTTTTTTGTTAAATTTGCAGTACAGGAGGAGTTGTTTTTGGGGGAGAAATCAATTATTTGTTGCAAGTTTTTTAACAAATGAATTTCCAAAATGGATT
This sequence comes from Plectropomus leopardus, assembly GCF_008729295.1. Lineage (NCBI taxonomy): Eukaryota > Metazoa > Chordata > Actinopteri > Perciformes > Serranidae > Plectropomus > Plectropomus leopardus. The sequence goes on from NC_056483.1 coordinate 24,205,936, forward strand.
TGCGTATGATACTAAATGAAGGCATTCCCCATAATATTAAACTCAAGGAATTTTGCAGGAATTTCAAATTTAAATATGAACTATTAAATCCAAGGCAACCCAGTATACGCCCTACATGTATGCCCCCTAGGCTGCAGCCTGGGTCAGCCTGTGTGTTAATCTGCGCCTGTGTATACCTCTCTTTAATTTCAAACGTGGCTCTACTGTTGCCAGCAGCGTGCTAAGGGATGTCCACCCTCCAGAGAGGCTTTATGTGCAGTTACATATTCAACAAGCTTCTCCTTTACGCGAGCCTTTGAGACATGCATGTACGTGACCTGACTTTTGCATTGCTGTTGTTGTGTGTCTTTTTTTCTTCCTTTTATCTCTGTGTGTTTCTGTTGTTGATTGTGGTCGGAGCGATGCGCGCGGCCTAATGAGCTTTGCTTGAACTCGCTGGCTTCATTCCAGAGTCAGCATGCGGGATCAATGCCCTTCTGCATTAATGCAAAAACATACACAGCGGTCGCTTGGCCCCTTATGTTAAAGCCATATTCTCACGCACATAGCCCTTAATGCACAACCACATTTGACCCCCCCATCCCCACCCCTCCCACCCCCTGCCTCCCCCCCTGAGTGAAAAAGGGGTTAAGACTCATTTAAATAACATGGAGAGAGCACTAGATCCCTCCCTCTCCTGGGTGCCTGTGTCATTAATTCAAGTGTGGGGAGAAAGAGGGGGAGAAATGAAAGACGAGAGATAAGGATCATGTCATATACAGGCCCTGCTCGCCTCTTGGCTAATGGCTGCCCATACATTATGAGTGGTCCAGTGTTGTCACTTATTAAACCTCACATAGATGGCAACTCATGGTGAGGCGCCAGCGTTTTAGTCGCTGACAGACATTTGACACTCTGTTATAACTAGCCTGCTAATGTGACCTCCTGGGTTTCTCTGCATGGCTTGAGCCAAGAGATAGCGCTTGTCAGGGGTCAGTTGCATATTAGTGGAAAGCACCGGTTTCACCTCATTTGGGAGCCGAGGGAAGCCAGCGATACTCCACCCACCTCCGGCTCTTCTGCCACTGGCGGCGCGGCTGATGAGCGTTTGTTTGGCCCGGAGTTCATGGCCACAGCCCCTAGATTGATGCCATGTTGATATTTAATGATGTACTGCCAAACAAAAGCCGACGCTGGATAACCCTGCCGGAAACCGTTGGCTATGCTAAATGTCATTCTAATTATCCATCCCTTTTTGGACTGAATGCAGAAGTAAATATTTGCACAATTCTTTGCCCTCTTAATCCCTCCATTCTGTCATTCGCTGTCCTTCTCTTTGTGGCTGCTCCAAAGTGGCTAAATACTGCACCTTTTCTATCACGGTTTGGCTCTTTGGATAAAATCTCACTGTGTGAGTAACGTCGTATCACAGGGTTCCCAGCTTACAATTTTTGGGGGGTATTTTATCCCCAAAACTAAGGAATGAAAGCAGAATGTGACAATACTTTACAAAAAAAAATGTTGAAACACCTTATAAAACTTCTTTTATGAGCTATTTGTGCCAAATATTTGACATTCCGATTCAGAACCATTAAGTTAACAAGTGTAAGATATTGATTTTGTCTTAGGTGTTGCTATTTTATAGCAAGGAAGAGAGAGAGAGATGAATGAATGAATGAATGAATGAATGTGTCCAAATGTCACTAAAGGAGAAGTCTCATTCCAAAATCTCACAAGAAGTGCCTCGCTGAAGAAAGACAATGGTGGAAACATGCAGACAAGTTGGAAAGAAGCGTTTCTAGTAATAGTTTGTTTTGTTACAGAAAGTACAGAAAGTGATTTGTTGATTAGAAAATTATTAACAGCTATTTTAATGATCTTTAAAGCCATTTTCATTCCTACAAACATTCTTATAGTTCCAGCTTCTCAAACATGAGAATGTTCTGCTTTTCATTATGATTCGATTCGAGCAATTTTGTTAAGCGGTGGTAATTTTACTTAAATACTTAGATACTTTTTTGATGTGCTTACATTTAACTCTGGTAAATGCAGTCAAAGAAGGACTTTTACAGGTAACAGAGCATTTTTATAGTGTGTTCATATAGTTGGCTATTTGTTCTTAAGTAAAGGATCTGAATACTTCCCCCGCCACTGCTGCTGACACGACATTAACAGCTTAACAAATGTTTTGCCATTGCTGGATTTTTGAATTCCCTGTAACACCAGTACAGACATTGGAAAGTCACATTTACTTTGTTAAACAAATGCCTTTACATAGTGTTTAGAGGGAGTTAACGATGCTTAATATGTTATTCATCACACCTTGGTAAGAACACGTTTGGATGGCTGAAAGTGTTGCTTCTGGAGATGACATCTCTTATTTTCTGACTTCAAATATAACAAGAGAAATATAAGATAATTTTAAGAGAATGTTGCTGCATGAGGCCCACTGGTTACATTGTTTTAAGCTCTTTTTTGAAAAGTGGTCTAAACCTTGGAAAAATGTGTAAAATCTAAATGTTCGTCGATCTTGTTATCTAATTTGCATGCGAAGTAGCTTAGGCCTCGCGCTTTGTGTTTTTTTCAGCTATTAAAACCCAGTTTTAGTCATCTGCAGGTATTTCTTTTCAAGAAAATATTCAGGTGGAAATAAAAACCTTCCATTTCAGTGTTTTCAGACTTCTATTATTCAATGACAGTAGCACTTAGTGATTCTGACTGTTGGGCAAAAACACTTCAGAGTGTTACCTTTGAAAAGAGGCCACGTTTGTGCATGCACTCCAATTGGAACAGCTTTCAGTTTACTTTGGGTCTGCCTTGGAGAGGCACATTTTACAGGGATGGTTTAAATGCATGGAGATGTGCTGGACCGCATTCAGAAGTGAAAATTACTCTTTTCATTTTTGCTCATTTGTAATGACTACCACAAAGCGGAATTGCATTTTCAATAACTGCATTAAAAAACCACACCATGGTAGACAGACGATGAAAACAGAGCTGTTAATGTTGTATTTGGGATCAGCCAAAATAACGCTTCTGGCAGGCCATAGTGCAGCGAAACTCAACTTACAGCCCAATTCAAATCCAAATCATGAGTGTTTCACAATATCCTGAAATCTGTTTCAGAAGCGTTCTTCAACCTAACCATTTTCTAATATATAATAAATTAACTCTGTTAATTGTTTTTGTACTTTTAGTATACATGAGCTGCTAGAGTGCATAAAACAGCATCAAAATAAGCTTGTTTATGAAAAACAGTGCCAGCAGAGGAACCCAACAACCAGAGGACCCTAAACAGAGGGTCAACAGAGCTAAGCCCCTAGTGTCCTAAAATCTGAGAAATCCTAGAATTGTCCCAAGATCCTTGAAATATGTTAAAATCCTACAAATGTCCTACAATGGAAACATCCTTAAATCCTAGAAATGTCCTAAATCCCATAAATGTCCTAAATTTCTGGAAACATCCCAAAGTCCCAGAAATGTCCTAAAATCCCAGAAATGTCCAAAAATCCTTGAAATATCCTAATATCTTAAAAATGTTCTAAAATTCTAGTAACATGTATGGGGCTGTTGCTTCTAGCACCTGCCCTCCTTAAGTTGCAAACATGGACCCAAACAGTTGAAGTAGGTCGAGCATTCCTGGCGTAGCGAAAATCACAGACTGTATTGGTTGAGTTTCAGGCTCGGTGTCATTTTATCCGCACTTAGTAAAGCTTCAGGTCTATAAGTAAGTACAGCTGGAAGGCAAAAAAATCATGTGGACTAAAGAGCAGAACCAAGTGGACTGTGGGAGTATTTTTAGACCCACTGAACCATGAGAAGTCAGTGCGTTTCAACCTGTACAGGCAGAGAAATGGTAACGCAAAGGCATAGTGACATGTGGACAACATTCAGACAGGTACCCGCTGCGCTGGCTGCAGTGTGTATTGCTCTGGCCCCTTGGCTGCTGCCATTTTGTCTTCACAGTGTGACATGGAACCCAAGCACGGCTCCGACCTGAGAGAGAGGGAGAGGGAGAGCGGTCACGCTTGACCTTTCTGTGTTTCCCAGTAAATCAGGACTACTCTTCATATCTAATGATGCAGAAACAGTCAAACATGACCTTTGAAGTTACAATACTGTAGTGTGGCACCGTGACACACCCGCCACCCCAACCCCCACCCCCACCCACACCTTCAATATCCACCAGCACCTCCATGGATTGCTGATTTCCACACTTACACGGCTCCCAAATCAAGACAAATGGTTAGGAGCGCTAAACATAATCAGTGTGTAATTGACATTGATTTGCGAGATTAAGCGTGGAAAGTGTTGCGAGGTGTAGAAAGGGGGGTTTGTGGGGGTTGAGGGGGGTGCTGCTGGTTAGGGCATGGATACATATTGTAGGAAGGTTATGATTTTCAGCTTTAGGTGGGCGTTTGATAAGCTGTTTAAATACGCTTACTGAGATATGGCTTTTAGCTGTTTACTGCTGGAAGGAGTTTGCAGCAGCAGCTGAGGGTCCAACTCCTCCAGTTGTTGAGTTAACGGAGGGATAAAAAATCAAATGAAGACAAATGAAGAAAGACAAGGAGGCAGACAAAGGCAGATTTGGAAACAGAGGGAAAGAAGTTTGTGCTGCCTATCCATGGCATCACTAGGCCTGGCTGTCTGAGGGTTCAGCCCCGAATGTTTTATGAAGAACCCTAAATATGTCAGGGATGCTCAACTTGCTTTTACTTAGGGCCACTTTTGCAAAATAACAGGAGGGGCCAGTCACTGCCGCTATACATGTTGCTGAGATTTTAGGACATTTAGGATTTTAGGAACAAACAAGATAGGAGGGCATGCACATCCCAAGGACTTCAACAGGTGCAAGATCAAAAAACTTAAACAAAGGTAAGATTAAAACAACATGCAACGTTACAAAATTAAAATTTATTGGGAGCTTTAAGTACAGTGTGCGGATCGATTGTTTGTTCTTACATTTAGGATTCTGGGACATTTCTAGGACTTTAGGTGTCCTGGATTTTAGGACTTTTTGTAGGATTTTAGGACAGTTCGAGTATCTTAATATGTTTCCAAGAATTTTCTGTGATTTATGACATTTCTAGAATTTTAGGACACTAAAATAATTTGAAACATGTAGGATTTTAATACATTTGTAGAATTTTAGGATGTTTCTGGGGTTTTAGGACTTTTTGTAGGATTTTGGGACATTTCTATGATTTTAGGATATTTCTCATTTTTAGGACTTTTCTATAATTTTAATACATTTTATGGCAATAGGCTCCTAGCTTGGACCTCTGTCGATAGGTGCGGGGTTCCTCCACTGGCACTACTTTCAGAAATAAGATTATTTGGTTTAATTCTATGATTTTAGGACTTTTGTAGTATTTTAGGATGTTTCTGGGGTTCAAGGACTTTTTGTAGGATTTTAGGAGATTTCTATGGTTTTAGTATGACATTTCTAGGATTTTAAGGATGTTTATAGGGTTTTAGGACATTTTTAGGATTTTAGGATGTTTCAATGATTTTAGAATGTGTAGGATTTTAGGGACATTTCTAGGATCTTGACACATTCCTGGGGTTTTAGGATGTTTCTAGAATTTTGAGGACATTTCATTGATTTTAGTACTTTTAATCAATTTTGGGACATTCCCACAATCTACCCAGTGTTTTAAGAATTATTGTACATTTCTTTCCCTTTTTTGCACCTCCCCCTCCCATTTAACAAATAACAAACACTTCCCAATATTGATTAAAAAAAATCGGATTATCTGTCATTCAAGCCACACTTATAACCGACTAAATGCATTTACTTAAATTCTGACACTTTGACAACATTACATGCTATTTCTTCCAACTCTAGTCATTTTTATAAAAATGGTAGCACTTTTAAAGTATTCCGCTTCTTCTCAGTACTGAAGAGGACCCCCAAGACCTCACAATGTCCTTAAATCCGAGAAACGCCCTTGCTGCTAATCAATGGTGGACTACAATAACAGTCATCCATCTCTCTTCATTAGCAGCCTTTTCCTTCTGATGATTCCTGGTGACCATAATATGTGTCTTTACTGCTGGGGGGGCTTGCCCATCTGCTGTCATCTCTGCGCTTGTTAGGAAGTATAGCCCTCATCAAAAGGAGAATCAGGGGGGCATTTCACTGCGCTGCATCAACATCCACCCCCACCCCCCTATCCAGTCCCCTTCATTGTCATTACTGTGGTCCTGAGAGAGCAGGGAAGAGCAGGAAGGCTGATAGAGGAAAATATGAAAAGAGAGACGAAGAAAAAGGCTCATCAACGGAACGTCATCCATGCTGTTGTCTGGAAATAACTTGTTAGTGTTTAAGTTCCCCTGATTATTCCTGGATAATTGGCCGCTGGGAGGGGAGGATGGACTGTGGGTGTGTGTCGGGGGAGGGGTGTTTTTATGAGGGCAATTATTCCACCAAACTAATTACTTTTTTTCTTCACATATATTAATAGTTGTTTTTTTGTTGTTGTTTTTTTTCATTTGCTTTGAGGTGATGTAACATGCCCTCTAGTGGGCGTAAAGCACGGCCTCGACTCTAACTTTTACATCAGCAACACTGAACAGACTGTAGTGTATTTTTGGGAGCTACAGAGGCGGATAGCCATAAGGACGAACTGAACCCAAAGCTCTGGAATCTGTAAAGGTTCTGCATGTGACATTCAGAGCATTAATAAATCAGCAAACAACTATTTTCTATGTAGATATGGTGGAGGGTTTATGCTTATGCTCCCTTTGTATGTGCTTACAACGAGCAGCAACCTCCAAGGCTTAAAAATGAACCCAAATTTGGAGCTGCCAAAACCAGCCATTCATTGGGCGACCTCGAGCTCACCTGGCAGAGTGTGCGCCCCATATATGCTGATTGCTTTGCAGCAACTCAGGTTTGATTCCTATTCCTTTGCTGTAGTCGCCCATTAAACTCAACTGCTTACATTTTATTAAGGCCAACAGTTACGTACATTTAAGGTCAGGGCCATTTGAGTGACAGGCTGTCACCACAGTATCTGAGTCAAATCCACCCATTGTCCTCCACAACTCTGGCAATGACCAAAATGCCAAACTTGACACTTCAAAATGGGAGTGCACAAACCAGTGGGTGATATCAAGATAGCTGCATCCATTATTTCAACACAACATTATATCTCATTCCAAGTCATCACATGTTGCTGCTTTGCAGTTTACTTCTGCATCTACATATTACGTTCTAGGTATCCTTACCTGCAGCATTTTAACCTGACGACATCCAGTGGCATATCATGCAAATGTGATGGGTTCTGTCCGGCCACATTCTTAATTAATGCTGCTCGTCCTTGTTAGCATGGCAGGTGCCGTCTGGCTATCTGATAGTGTTTCATAACACTGCGAGGTCTTTTTTACAGCTATGTTCTCAGCTGACAACATCAAGTGGCATGTCATACAGCCACGAGAGGTGGCTTTTTGCATTAGAATCTTATGCCAAAATCACTGCAAAAGCAGTGGTATATGACAACTTCCAAATGAGACGGAGACAACGATTTAAACTCTCTGTGGTTGTAATTTGAGCTTCTGCAAGTTGTCACGATAGATTGTCTGGTGGCGCTTGCATGTTTGTGTGTGTGAGTCCTTTGTGTGTATCCCACTGGCTCATCATCACTGCTGTGTCACTCATTGTTGGCCAGTGAGTCATTTGATTAGCACCACGTACTATATATATATATATATATATATATATATATATATATATATATATATATATATATATATATATATATATATATAATTTAAAAAATAATAATAAAACTTTAAGGCTAAACACTTAACAGCAGGGAGAGGCAGTTTCTGGTATCATTATAACCTCAGTTCAAAAATTATTCTGCCCTTTTAAATTTTAGCCACGATGTTACCAAAATCACACACACATCACCACCACCTAATTTTGTTCTGCAGTGCATTTAGTTATTATTAATGCACATCTAGTTAATCTGACGGGGGATTTAAGACACAAATATCCAGCCTTTTGTCATGAATTAATGCTGTTTGGTGGAAATTTTGTGAATGCCTTTCCTCCCCCTCTCCTGTTCTCCTCTGTGTTGTTCCATCCCTCGTCTCTGTTTTCTGTCCACCTTTCTGCTGTGGTGAGCTGATAGGGCCCCGCTGGGGCTGGCAACCATCCAGAAGACCTGGATGATGGTGGACACACTTAGACACGGGCAGCGCCGCTGTCGGCACAGCACAGCTCCACCTCTGAGGAGGAGTTGCTGGGTCAAGATGAACAGGCTGGCATGGATGGGAGAGAAAGAGAGATGGAAAAATCAGAAGAGGAGGTAGTCAAGAGGAGAAAAGGAGGCAAAGACAGACGGGATAGAAGAACAAAATGAAGGGAGATGAGGAAATTTGGTAAAAAAAAAAAAAAGGAAATGGTCTGTCAGTATCAGTCACATTCTCTATTATCTTGATGTTGCAATAGATCTAAAGTGTTCAATTTTATATGAATTTAAAAAAGCAAAACAATCAAAAACTTAGAATTTTGTGTTCTCATTATATTATTTTTTATAGATTTATTTAATGTCTTTTTTATTTTAAGATGTCTGTTTGAATTCCATATTTGAATTTTTTCCCTCTTACATTTTTAATTAAAAAAGAAAAAAGTGATGATGAAAAAACAAATGGCATTAAAAAGAAATTCCATACAAAAAACGAAAAAGAAAAAACAGACCCCCACCATCCACTGTCCTGCGCACTGCTTTGCTGTCCGACTCTATGTGACCAAACAGAACCATTGATGGTGTTATTGTATGTTGTGGACGGCAGAACTGTACCTAGCAAAGCTGTATTATACATACACACATGGCTGGACAGAACTTGTTGTGTCTGCGTGATACTCCGCTGGATGGCGTCAGGTTAAAACATTGCTATTAATGACAACATCTGAGGAACATGAAGATCCTTGCAGTGTGGGTGGGAGGGGGGGTGGATGGATCTTTCAAGTGGGAGTCCAGCTTCCCATCTATATGTTGTGTTTTTTTTCCTACACCTTACCATGTGCCTCCTTCCTCTAATCCTAACCATCTATGCCAGCATGTGCGTTTGTTGACGTCCCGGCGTTGGTTACCTGCATGGTAACCAACAGACGCCTAAAATATAATATGTAGACACAGAAGTCCAGAGTGACAACGTGTGACGACTTTGGACAAGAATGTGTTCACTGTCTTGCACTTTGCCTTACTGTAGTTATAAAACCACAAAAAGTTAAAATATCTTGAGAAAAAAGCTGTAATATTACAACAATAAAGTTGTTGTGTCTGAGGATAAAATTTACTTCCATTATAGTCTACTGCACAACATTATTGCTCTCTTTTTGGAGGAGGTGAGGCTGAAGTGTGCTGCTTTCATCAGAGATGAAATACTGCCACGACCTGATAACACTTCTGATCACGTAAGTTCAGGATTGTTCTGAATTGAAAATACATTGCACCATTCCTTACTGAATCAGTACAAGACGTAGTCTGTCTTGAATTATTTTGCACATAACTGTAAGAATGCCGATAATGTGAATGAGTTTGCTCAAATATTGGTTGGGACAATTCATGAACATGTCCATACTGCCCATATGCAAACCTAGGCCCCTGGTACATTGTTTCATCAGTTATTGCTGTCCTCTGAAAATAATCCCGGAGAGTGAGGAGTTCCCTTTTTATTAGATACATCTTATTATCTTAGCATCTTTTCCCTTTCTCTCCCTCTCTCTCTCTCTCTCTCTCTCTCTCTCTGAGAGATGTGAATGAGGGAAGACATAAGCCATGTTTGCCAAACTATAGAGCCCCTGAGATAGAAATATAGAGTAAAGAATGCAGCAAAGTAAGTAAGGTATAAAGAGAGGACAGGAGAACATAAAGCAAAACGAGGAGGGGGGCTTTTAAAAAAATTATTCCGACCATAGTCAGAATGTCCACAGAGACTCACAGGAAGCTGTGGCTGCAGAGGCCACTGAGTCCGCTTCAATCACTCAAGGCCAGTTACACAAGCAGCAGCACACTGCACTCCAACAACTCAGACTCTCCAACCAATACGCCACATTCAGCAGCACCACAGCACAGCCTACATTATACATGGATGAAAATCAACAGGCAGCATGATATTACATTTTGATACCTATTCATCATAGCTATAAATAATTTACCATGTTTGTTTGTTGTTTATTGTCCAGGCAGCACTGTGGGAATAAAGACATGAAAAAAAAACAAAAAAACACACAAAAAAAAACCCTTTTAAAAAAGGAAGGCGAGTATGGAGCTGAGTTAAGCAAGTAATATAATGGTCATATTCCCATATGTTAAAGCAATGTGTGTTACATTCCAATATGTTCTTATCCCAAGTCATCACATATTGCAGCTTTGCAATGGACATCTACATATTACGCTTTAGGTATCCTCCTGTATCTGCTGTTGACTTTTGAGATGACAAAAGCACGTGGTTAGGTTTAGGCCACAACAACACAGGTAGTCATATTCAGAAGAAAGCATTATGGTTTGGCTGTACATTCACACGGGCAGCAAACACCTGGCTCCTGAGTGAAAGTGGACCCAACCACTACCCCTCCTGCCTGTCCTTTACAGACCTTCCAGCTCCTTATATTCATTTGTTCTTGGCAGTGTTTCAAGCTGATACTGTCCAGTAGCATTACATATGGCCGTAATAGGTTCAATCCGGCTGCGTTATCAACGCACACTGCCTGTCCGCATACCATACAGCTGTGCTAAGTGCTGTCAACCATCTGGCTGTCTGGCCGTCCAGCTACGTAGTGTTACACTACAAAAAGGTTCCATCTGGCCGCATCAGAAACCAACCCAACCTGGAATCATGAATGTGGCTTTTTGTGTCAGTATCTTATGCCTAAATTACTGACAAACAGGCAGTATTTGACATTTTTTTTAAATGAGAATGGACTGGACATCTGAATGAATCTCAAAAGGCCAGGTAGTCTCAAAGGAGACTTGCAGTATACAAAGGACAAAAAACAAGAACACCAGAACCATGTTATGCAAATGAATAAATCGGCTGAGTATTATTTTGAACACTGGCGGTAGTTGGTCAGCGCATAGCCTGAGGAGCAGCCCAATGATGTGTCTGGTCCTGCTGCTTTCTTGATGTTTACACAGTTAAAAGCCCTCATGACATCATTATAAGAAAGGTTCATGGGTGCAAAAGGTGCATTCAGCCAGAAGCTCAGTGTGTCATGTGTAGTCTTATGGCTATGTAACTTGAGCCAGCCCTGGCTGACGGCATATCACACATCTTAATCTGAAAATGCTAAATTCAGAAAAAAATACCTAAACTGTAATATCTACAGAAAATACTGTTTACATAACCCACGTCATTTTCTTAATATTGTCATACTCAGAATAATAATGGAATAATAGTGTGCATGTAAAACGCCTCTGTGTGTGTGTGTTTGTGTGTGTGTGAGTGTGAAACCTGCCCTGTCTGACATTGCCATATAATGCCTGATAAACGGCCGTCTTTATTAGAAACCATTAATAAGGCGGAATGCCTCTCACCTCCCATCCTCTCAAAGACAATGTGTGTCAACATGAACAATTACCAGGCTGATAAAACACATGCGGCCCCGTCTACTTCATCGCCAGGGCCCTGATAGATTATAGAGGACATTTATTTAGCTGCAGAGGAGCCCAGATGAATCCTTTAATATATCTGTTGGCCTGTGATCTCCACAAAGAGACTCTCGCTGGATAAGGGATGACTTTCAGAAGTTTTTGCTTCTTATTGTCTGTATATATGATCAAAGTGAATCTGATTAACTTGGCGTGTCTTTATTTTAGTCTCCTCACATCCTTCTGAGCAAAAGTCAATAATCTTCCTCTGATACAGTTAAACATCTTCTAGAGCTCGCCAGGAGTTAAATGTTAGAAAAAGGAACACTGATGTTTAGCCAATAGACTAAACCAAACAAACAGATTAACAGTCACATACACTGCAATGCACATACAGTTATACACACTGAGCACCCTCAAAGCACTTCCTTTACAACAAACCCAAATCCTAACCCAAGGAAATGTGTCACTCATGTGCGTTTTATAGATTAACAAATTATTCAGTTACTTGGCCAGTAACTGGGCTGACTCTCTGGTGTTTAGTTGGGAACACCAACTACATTTAGAGTTCCCGTATGTTATGTCTGTGGCCTAGGAAAGTTCAATCAATGTTAGTGAACATGAGCGACTCTCTTAAAGCCAAAATCCAGAGAAGTAAGCCTCCAACTTGGGATGTCATCAAGATTAAAGTCTGGAGCTGCTGCATAGACAATGACAGGGAGCTATTTATTTATTTATTTATTAAAAAATGTTGTTATCATTATTTTTATTTGACCCTCAAATGAGCTTTATTCTACTGTAGTGTGTTCAATTGTGAAACAAAAAATGTCCCTATATACTCCAGCCCTTTCTTATTCCGAACTTGTAAAATACTGCCACTGACAATGCTTTTGGTGGTATATTGCTATGCCAAAAGCAACCTTTCATGTCTGCATGACACACCACTGGACACTGTCGGGTAAGAAATGTGGGTAGAGATAACTGGTCACTTGAGAATGTGGTCGGATGCAACCTGTCGTGTTTGGACTTCTACGTTGGAGTGTAGTCTTCTTCACATATGTGAATGTGATGCCTTTTTTTTGCGACACCTTACCATGTGTCTCCTTTCCCTAATGGTAATGCATCCATGCCAGCATGTGCCGTTGCCACCAACACCAGAACGTCAACAATGTGCTGCTGCGTAAATATAACCATGTGCAGCATCATCCTACCATGTGCTTGTGTAGACATCACATTAATGACATCCCAGAATGTCAACAGCAGACGCAGGATACCTAGAGTTATTTGGCAACATGTGACATCTTGATGAGAACGTGTTGTATGCTCAGAACATCCAAATGTATTTATTGACTGATTATATATTGCGCTTTACTTGAGTCTGGTGATTCACAAGGATGCTGGGCTGTTCCAGTCTGTTCTTATGCGAAAGTCATCAAATGACGCTGCTATGTCAGTTATCTCAGCGTCAAATCCCAATGCCATGTCAGTTTTTTTAAAAATAGTATGGTATGCCGCCGGGCCGCATCAGTTCATAACATGGCTGGAACCTACAGCCGTCATATGATTTACCACTGCCCGTTTTAGGTTGAACTGCTGCTGTTAACAACATTATGGAAGGAGCTGAAAGGTACCAGGCAGGTAGGAGGGTCCAACCAACCCTGGACTTTTACCTTCCTAATGAAAGTAGACCTAAATTTTGGTGTTTTTTACCAAACCTAACCACAAGGTTTTGTTGCCTCAACCCTAACACTCACTATGTGCTTTTGTTGACATCCCCGCAGGCGTCTTGAAATGTCAACAGCAGATGCAACAGGATTCCTAGAGCGTAATATGTAGCCGTGAAAGTCCACTGACAAAGTGCCGATATGTTATGGGACCATGTTGGCTGTTGCAACCCCCTTTTTTTCTTTTTCTGTGCCTGATTAAGAGCAAATAATGGGCATTAATGTATGACTCAGTGGTTGCTTTAAATCAGCAGAGCACAATAATGTTCACTGCAGAGACAGGTGTAATATGACCTGAGAGACTTTAACTCTGAAACTCCCTGCTAAGCTACTGTAGATAAGTGAACAGCCTAATTTGGTCTAGTTTGAAGGTGGTGTTGAGAAGCGATCCATTTCATTCTTCCTTTCTATTCCTCAGGGTTCATTCCTGTCAAAGGAGTCTCTCTTACCTTTCCAGATTCTATTCTCCTCTCCTCTGGTGAGCAACGGCACCATCACACCTCTTATTACGCCTTCAGAGGACATTTAACAGCCAGAGAGACAAAAAGCCCCAGCTGTCGACCCATTATTATTAAAACCTTGCTGTTTACTCTGGAGTAGTGGCCACTGTTCTTCATCCACCAAAAAATTAATGAGATCCTTTCTGCTAACATTGACACTTTGAGCGTAGTGAGCAGAGAAGCGGGGGGACTCCAGCAGCCTTTGATGAGCTAATAAGCTTTTAGTTACACGGTATCTCTTCATTTAAGAGTGTACACTGTGTGTGCGTAGGTTTACTGTCCGCAGCAGACACAGCAGAGGAGGAGAAACAAACAGTCATCTACTCCAGCTCGCACAATCATATGCATATCTTATTCCCCCTCTCTCACCGTGTTGTTGTGCATCCATTGTGCAATACATGATATTGAAAAATTGTTTGGGCTCCTGAAAGTGAAATAAGAGCTGATCGCAGTCACACACCGTGCTTCCCTCGCAGATTATTGTCTTGCTTTTTACTGTGTTTGCATCTGCTGCAGGCCCTCTACTGTAAAATCATGCAATATATTTGCAAAAATATTCATTCACCAACCAGGCTTAAGACATTGCCGTGTCAATGAGCAGCAATTGCTTGCTCACTCCAAATGGATTCTGCCAGCTAGATATCCCACTTGAGCATTTCTTCTCTTCCTCCTTTTTTTTCTCTCCTATCTCAGGCTTTTACTTTTGCAGTGCAGGTGATGCAGAGTATGAGAGCATTACCTCCAGCACTTAACAGCTTGTCTGGAAATGGGCTATTTTGTTTCACAGTGAAAACAACCCGACGTTTCCTGGGAAGAGGAAGGGGGAAAAAAAAAAAAACAGTTTCCCTGATTGTTTCTGGGGAAAATATAATCTGAGAGAGAAAACCATGTTATTGAATGCATTATCATATCCACGACAGAAGCAGCAGAGGCAAGGCCACGCTGATAAAAGCAGTGCAGGAGGCATATTCATAATGTGCTGCGAAGCTCCCATCAGCTGAAAGCCTGCTGTTTGCTGCCCGAGGACATCACTTTGTGAGGATTTCCAAATGAAACGCTGATGTGAGGCTGATGATAACTCTGCATACTCTAATTACCTCAGTGTTGGAGACACAAGCTGTCACAGCTCCAGCCAGCACCGAGTATCCATTATGTTACCTGCTCTGTGTCCGGACTCTCTGGTCTTTACAGATCAAGCCACTCCATCCTGCCCAACCTGTTTGATCACCTCACCTTCCCCACCCACACACTCACCTGCTTCCTATCCCACTAATTAGCCTCACAGTATACTGTTCCCTCTTCACCCATTCCCTGACAGAATGTCTAGTTTGATGCATGAAGTGTTAAACTTCTGTTGCGGTTCAGCCTTTTGTTCACACGACAACAGCGTTTTGGGGGGCATGAAAAAAAAAAACCTTTTAAAACCAGGCTCCACAGTGTAATCTTTTGACACACCACCCCTTCTGTTGGGTGGCAATGCAAGGATCCTGTGAGAATGGTGACATCAGGGCCACATTCGTGTGATGTTCTTCCATGGTGTGTCATTACAAAGTCACACCACGCCAACTAATATTCTCACAATGTAACCATATGAACAAAGATTTTTCTTAAAAAGCAAAGGAAGAAATGTGCTAGGATAGCACCAGGTTAAAATGCTGCCAGTCACAACGTAACACAAGGTGCATAAGGATGCCCATAGGGCAGGTGGAAGGGGGCAGTGAATGGGTCCAACAAACCCTGGACTTTCAGTTAAGAGTGCAATGTTCATTACCTGGCTGAATGCGATGTCCTTTTTTTCTACACCTTACTTAGTCCCTCCTTCCCCGAATGCTTACCATCTGTAGGAGAATCTGCATTTGTTGATGTGTTGGTTGCCATGTGCTGGTGTTGCATAACCACATGCAGCGTCATCCCACCATGTGCTTATGTTGACGTCACAGTAGTGGCATCCCATAATGTAAAGAGCAAACACAGCAGACTTTTTCATCTTTAGTAGGGCAGTTCTTGCCTAAACCTAGGCCTGAATCTGCTTGCCTTTACCTCTGCCATCCCTCCTGATCTACAAAGTGATGATTTCCTGCCTAACGCTGGTTCAGACTGGACCTGTTTGTCCATTCCAACACTAACTATGTCAGATTAGGTGATTATGAAGTCATAAAATCTTGCCACAACTTTGCTGACAGAAATTAAATGCTGCCAGTCAGGTTGAAATGCAGCAGTGAGAACATCATATGAGGAGCGCAACAGCACCCATAGGGTGGGCAGGAGGGGTGTTGGATGGATCCAACATACAACAGACTTTCATGTGGGAATCTGGGGTTCACTTCTCGCCATGTGCTTGCGTTGTGTAAACATAACCACATGCAGCATCATCTCACCATGTGCTTGTGTTGACAGTAGGTAGCAGCAGATGCAGAAGGATTCCTACAACATAATATGTGGACGAGAAAGGCTGCTGCAAAGTGGCAACATATAACAAGTTGGGATGTGAACGTGTTGGGCAACTGAGCTATAAAGTTAGACTGCGTACAGACAGCTTTCGTTTTACCTTGTTTGTGACAATATGCTATGTGGTTGGTTGGTTGATGAGAGACTCCAGACAGATGAGTATTGTGGAAGAATTGGCTTTTTATTAACAAAGTTTTTTTTTTTTTTTAAAGATTGGAGGATTTTCCCTTTATTTTCAAGGACAGTTGTAGATTGTCAGGAAATGTGGGAGAGAGGGGGAATGACACGCAAATGACACAGCAAAGGGCCACAGGCTGGAATCGAACATAGGCCACTGCAAAGGCCACTGCAAAGGCCTCAGCATATGCGGCGCACACTCTGCCCCAATAGCAAAGGTTTTATTGCACTTTACCTACAGTAACAAGTGCAGGCATCATCAAGTCATCAAGTCAATAATCTGCAAGTTACCATCATTTTGTCTCCACTATGAGCCCGCTGCTGCTCCTTGACTTTGTGTTGTGTGTGTGTGTGTGTGTGTGTGTGTGGAGGTCAGGCCCAACATGCAGTGAGCAGGAGAGAGGCTGCAGCATAATAGGTAATGAAACCAAAACTGTAAAAAAAAATAACTGATGATGTGGGAGCTTATTGATACTGCAGTCTCGAATAATTTTGCCCCCAGCACGTTTAATACTAGGTTTCAGTACCAATCCATAACTGGGGTTGCTTTTGGTTTGAATGCAGCCCATGGGCCACCAATTTAATAGGCCTTGTAAAGGGAATTAATAATGAGTGAATCATTGTCATTTGGAAATGAAATTGCATAAACATTTGAATTGAGGTTGTGATTTTTTAATTTTTTGATTACTCTACTTCCTAACACCATTCTGTTTAGGTTTGCTGGCTGATAGAATGGTCCAGTTGTTCAGAAGTAATCTTGTTAGTTTCAAAAAAATGTTAAAATAATTAAAAAATAATTGTTTAAAAGACAAAAATAACTATGAATCAATTAATCAAGGACCAATACACTTTAAAAAAAAAATTGCCCCACATCATTGTTGAAAGTACGGCACCAAACAGTTCTCAACAGCTTAATCTCCTTATTGTGACAAAATGTGTTTTTTTTAATGATCTCAAAGAATATCAGATTTTTTTTCAAATTACACTTAATTTTTTTCTGGGAACACGGCAGTAAACTTTAACCCACACAATCCCATCACATTCCTCTTGGTGAAGAGGAATGTGATGTAAAATACCAAGCTCCCGGCAGCACTTTGTCCTCACTCATTAAAAGACGATGATGCACACAGCCGTTGCCCCTGGTTACGTGGTGTTTAGGACAGAGACGCTGGGGATTGACTGGGAGAAACAGAGAGCCCTAAAAGAGCGATTGGTGGAGAGAGGGGTTTAATTGATCTATAATTTTTGTGCTGTGTGCTGACTTCAAAACACATACCTGAAAGTAGAGGAGACAAAAAAAACCAAAACCTTTCTTTCAGCCATCTTCTGAGACAGGTGGTGATGTTTCACTCATTATAATGACTGGCTAAACCAGCCATGACAGATGTAAACACTTATATAGTCTGTGTGTATGTGTAGGTGTAAGTAGTCCTCCACAGGCCTGTGCTTTCCTCTTGGTGTGTGTTTAAGTGGAGATGTTACCCCTAACTGGTTAATTCGCCCAGATTAGCATATTGATGACAGTCAGGAGAGGATTGCACATGCCACCACCCCAGACTGCTGCACCGCGCCCAGTACAGCCACAACACCTTGGACCTGCTTCCCACTGTGTGTGTGTGTGAGAGAAAGAGAAAGAGACTGGAAGCAGTGATGTTAATTTGTGTAGCTGTGACTCTGTGTAGTACACACTGAGAGACATGGGGGTAGTTGTGCGTTTTATGGAAATTGCCTTCGTGCCAGGATGCCAAGTTGATCTCAGGCACAACATGCCACTGAGGCTCTGTGGAAATGCAATCAGTCAGCTCTGACAGGGGTCCCCTCATTCATTTGAAACTGAAAATCTCAAAATTGGCCAAAGGAAATTGGGTAAGACCGAACTGGTCAAAAGCATCAGCATTGATTTGCCTTTCAAAAAAAAACAACAACAAAAAGACCGGAGCAAGCTAACATGCTGCCCAGAGCATTCTGACAATGAGAAGCACACACACACAGTCACACACACACCTTAAAACTGTTGACACACACGCAATTACAGAGGAGTTGTGCAGAGAGGGAAGCTGTGCATAGAGGAGGAAATATTTAAAAATTGACATCAGGGAGCTGAGCTTGAGAGTACAGGGTAGAGTGCTGTCATGCTGCTTCGAGAGCAACAAGGTCAGATGAAAATGACTGGTTTGATGCAACGTCAACTACTGACACCACCACTATCAACATGTCTCCCTCAGATGATGCACTCATCCCATAGTTGCCCATCAGCCTACATAGTAAACCAATGCTGGGGTTCAAAATTGAGATTTCCAAAAGCAGATGTGTGGGGATCCCTGCAAACGAAAATTAAAATAAAAGAGGATGACTTGTGTATAGCTCTTGGCATTGATCTTTAAACTTTAAAGCTGCACTTGTATGTACAGAACCTGTATGATTGAGGCAGAGTCTGCAGAGGACAGATGGATAACTGACTTTTCAAAAACATCTACATGTAACTCAAAGTCCTCTCGATTATGCAGATGTTTGTTTGTTTGTTGGAAAAAAAAGAAATGTGGCAGTTTGCTTTCAGTGCATTCATTTTCAATTCATACATAGGTGCTTTGCAGTTTTTCACAGTTGTTTACAGACATTTGTCCATAATGAATTTTCATCTCAGAATCAACTCTTGTTCCAGAACACTGACAACATTTCTCTGCCAACAATAACACTTGCACAAGGACCTAAAAAACAACCTTGGCATAAACTAAGATTCCATTACAAGAAAAAGAAGAGCTCTTCTTTAGTCATGGATTGTGCATCCTCATAGTGTATGTCACAGAAATGAATTCGAAATTCTGCAATATGCCTGAATAGAGTCATTCTTAGTGCATAAAATAGAACTTAAGTAATATCAGTGAAACAATACAAAACAATATACTTTTGCATAGGATAGCAAAATGTGTGGAAGAACAACAGTGCTTGTCAACCCTGTCTTCTGAATTTAGCCACAAGTTCTTGTCAACTTTTACATTTTTTGTCCTCTCTTGTAAAACACCTAAGAAAGAATCTTCTTTTTTGCTGCCTTATCTATCCCAGTTTTCTGCAAGTTTCCACATTGTGTTCAAGAGAGACAAATGACAATGATATATTAGCCTTCAACCTGCATGAGGAGAAAAGTTCTGCTGTGGAGTTGAGAAAATTAAACAATATTACACTCGAGGGTGCGCTTTAATTTCATTTGAGCATGACAGTGATGCAGTTTGCCGTGTCACTTGAGAACAATGCTGGACGGAACATTGTGTCCACATGAAATGCAACAGGACGGCATCAGGTTGAAAGGCTGCCAGGTAACAATGTAAAATAAAGAGATTGGATGGGAGAGGAGTGGATGGGAGAAGGGTGGATTGGTCCAATACAGCCCAGACTTTGATGCGAGAGTCCAGAGTTCACTTCCCATCTAAATGTGATGTTTTTTGTCTACACCCTACCATGTGCCTCCTTCCCCTGATCCTAACAATCCTTGACTTTGTTGCCTAATCCTAACCACCCATGCCAGTATGTGCTTTTGTGGATGTCCTGGCACAGGTTGCCAAGTCCTGTTGTTATCTAATAGAATCACATCCATCATAATCTCACCATGTTCTTGTGTCGACATCACAGTAGCAATTCAATTCAATTCTATTCTATTTTATTTATAAAGCCCATTATCACAAAGCATGTGATGTTATGTGCAAATATTGTAGGTGTTGATAAGAGTCCCATGCATATATTAATAGTGGAGGCATGACACATAATAATGACAGTAGAAGGTCACGTTGAACATGATCACGGCATCTGCGCAACCAAGGCCCACAACACAGGCAGAGCCTCAGACAGGACCACAGCAACAGCACAACCAAGACCACGATCAAGGCGAGCCAGAGGTGCAGCCACAGCACGAGCTTGGCCAAAGGCAGGGTAACTGCATCAGCACAGCCATCACCACGACCCAGGCACAGCCAAAATTGCTGCAAAGATCCAGGCAAAATACAAAATAAGGGAGCACAAATGCTCCAGAGAGGCAACCGAGTTACTGAAATGCAGTAAAAACACAGGAGCGTTTACAGATGGAGGGAGCAAGAGAAAGAAAAGGACCGCAGTGTATCCTAGAAAGTCCCACAGCAGGCTAAACTATGTCAGCCTAACTAGGGAGTGCAGGCAACCTGAGCCAGCTCTAATTATAAGCTTTGTCAAAAAGGAAGGTCTTAAGTCTACCCTTATATGTGGAGACAGTGTCTGCCTCCCTGACCGAACCTGGAAGATAGTTCCGTAAAAGAGGAGCATTGGAATTAAAGGCTCTGGATCCCATCCTACATTTGGAGACTTTGGGAACCACAAGTAAAACTGCGTTTTCAGAGCGCAGTGCTCTTGAGGATTGATAGGGAACTATGAGCTGTGACAGATAGGACAGAGCCTTTCCATTCAGTAGTAAGGAGGAGGATTTTAAATTTAATTCTGGATTTTACATTGAGCCAGTGCAAAGAAGCTAAAACAGGAGAAATATGATCCCTTTTCTCGCTTCCCGTTAGTACACGTGCAGCAGCATTCTGCACCAGTTGGAGAGACTTCAGGGACTTGTTGGGGCAACAGGATACTAGGGAGTTACAGTAATCCAGCCTAGAAGTAACAAATGCATGCTCTATTTTTTTGGCATCTGTTTGAGACAGGATATGTCTAAAGGAATGGCCCCCCCTGATCTGAACCAGAGTGGTGTTTTGTTATTGGACTTCTGTGCTTGTTAGGAGTTATAAGTAAGGAATTATCTGAAATTTAGAAACTAAAAAAGAGCAAAGAAAAAAAAGGTTAAAAAATGTTTTAAAAAAAAGAGGTAAAAAAACAACAACATCAGAACAAAAACCAATGTAAAGATATATTAATTAACAACAACAACAACAACAACAACAACAATAATAATAATTATTCTCCGTTTAAAAATGTATTTTAAAGGTAATTTTCTTGTTACCTTGTCCTAATTTCTTGAAACTTTTGGAACTCTTGCCAAGTTGCCAGTTGACCTTTTGTGCATGTTGTGTAAGAAAGAAAAAGTTCTCTGGATTCAAAGGTTTAAATACGTGAAAGGTGTCTGAATGCAGCACAAGAAAACATCTAGGTTTCAAAGGGTTATGATACAGTAAACTCTTTCAGACTGAGTCTGTCATTCAGAAGTGTATTCATGGTTTCAAAAAGTGTGTTACAACAGCAAAGAGGTTAACTGAACAAAGCTTGAGCACAACAAAAAAATACAACAGGAGAAAATTGCACAAAGAAAAGCAACATCGCAGCTCAAAATAGAGTACATGATTCACGGATAAAAACACACTCAGTTGTGACCTTAAGCCCTCAATAGAGGTTGCTGGCCTGACCCCCTGGAAACGTTTGCAGCTGCTCTCTTAAGTTTTACTTTTGACATAGACCATGATAGTTGCCAAAAAATCAAGATGCAGCTGCAACAGCGTGAAAATGTATCAATAAACCTGCAGCAAAATGAGCATTAGAGCATTACAGTGAGCATTAGATTAAGCTGACCAATGCTTTACTCAATATGTGCAAGTGATCTAGAAAAGAAAAAAGGAAAAATCTACTACGCTTTGATAGTTTTTTCAGCACTTTTGTAATCTCCGTTTGTATACAGAGTTCTGACTAAGATATATTCATTTAACCATTTGTATATACATTTGATGGCATATAAATGATGAAAATTGCATATTGTCTTTTAGCAGTATCAGTTCAAAGCGATCAATATCAGTGTCAGAGCTGACAGTGTGATAGAAGAGGAACACTGTGATCACCATGGGACCTGCTCAGGAAGCAGCTCATCTGGCATTTGCAGTGGAATCTGGGATTAGTGCAGATTGAGGAGATTTAGCTCACTGTAGCACCTGTAGCTTGGTATTACACAGACTCACACTGACTGTATCACAGTTACACTCCACAGCCGCAGTCACATCTGTCAGAGCAAACCGCACTCACTGTGCCACAGACAGGCAGAGAGCTGCAGATGGTCTCTGGGCTTTATCATTACATCACCATCACTAACAAGTGTGCTGCTTAAAATTTTGCTTTTCAGTTCCTTTATTTAAGGCTGGATACTGAAATACTGAAAACTGGTAAACTGCATGGAAGTGTTGTAGTTCAATATGAGGTTTGATAATAAACTCATGCAGATACCTGTGCATGCTGGCTCTGAAGACTTTCGGCAGACAATTCAGCCAGAGAGACATTAGGGTTAAATCTTTGTTCATGCTATAACAATATATCACTCAATAGTTACCCTCAGTATTCATTAATTCTAGAATTTTAATTTTTTCAATATGCTGCACGCCAAGTAGATTTTTGGGTATGTCATTGATCAGCAGCAACACTGATCATGACAGTGCACCTTGTGGAAATAGCATGTATTTTCTCCATATGCCAAATATGGTGAAAACAACATAATCAAGTGGAAAAGAGTAAAAATGACAAAATCCAAGGCAAAAGCCCAGAATGATACCCAGGTAGGAGTTCAAAGGATAAAAAAAATCACAGTTCGGATCATATCACAGTTTTCAGTCATGGATCGGATCATTCAATCGGATCATTCGATCAAAAAAAAAGAAAAAAGAAATAGAGAGATAAGACAAATATAAATATAACTTTGTCCTCCATTTATTTTGTAAAACACTTTTTCCCATAAATTATAAACAACAATCAACTCAAAATGTCTGACATTTTTCTTCAGGGTCTTGTCTGTCAGTGCAGAGTATATAGCTGCCTGCTGTTCAAGATAACGCTCCAACATTTCATAGGTGGAGTTCCACCTTGTTGTGACATCATGTCAGAGCTTATGAGCAAGCAGCTGTAGCATTCCTTGCTTTTCTTAAGCACATGAGTAGCTGTTGTGCTCCGGTGGAAGTAGGAAACCACCTTCCTGATCCTCCCAAGGAGGCGGTCCATCTTTTTCACAGTGATTCCCTTTTGCGATGCTAAATTTACTGCATGTGCAGAGCACCCTATCTGTGGGCCCAGACCTACCTCTTTCACTGCATTTATTTGGTTTTTAGCATTATCTTCCAATCAACCACTACTTCTGTCAGTACCTGCTCCAGATTTGTGCCTGTGTGACTCTCATAGAGGGGGCTTGTCTGCAGCACAGGACTCCTCATCTCCCACTCCGCTGTGATGTAGTGAGCAGTCATAGTTACATAGCTTTCTGTTGCCCTGGAAGTCCACCCATCTGTAATGAGCGCAAACAGAGGATACCCGGGATAATTTATCCACAATTTTTGTCTTTTCCTGCTCAGAAAGACTTGGCATGATCGTCCCACTGAAGTGGGTGCGCGATGGGATTTCATAATGTGGATCAGGCACATTCAGCATATGTTTAAACCCCTTTTTTTGCACAATGGAGTATGGCCTCATGTCTGCCCGGTCTGATTCTGCAGCAAAGGGCTGCTTAAATGCCACAGTGATAAGCCGTTGTTGAGCAGCCTTCATCTTGGCTCCTGTCGCTGACACACCAGGGTGATGTCGCTTCAAATGGGTGGCCATGCTCGATGTATTTCGGCTCTCATACGGCTTTCTCGTGCCACAATGCCTACATACCGTGATGGTTTTGTCCACCAGCCTACTTCCGTCATCACTGTATTTTACAGAGAAACCAAAATGCTCCCATACATGCTATTTAAATGATGCAAAAGGTTTTTCAAGTTCCTCTGCTCCTCCGCTAGCTATGACTACCGCTGTGTTTGACTAGTGAGTGTACATTGAACATGCGGCCTTCACGTGAACATGCACAACTATTATTTCTCATCAACCAATCTGCGGACCACGTGCATGCCGAACCGTGGAGAGGCATCTGTACAGATTACGGATCAACGATGATCCGTTGCACCACTACCCAGAAATAATACAATGCATGTTTTTATGCTTTGATGGCTCTGAGATCAAAAATGTCGGTTTGAATGGGTTTCAGTGGTGCATATTTTGCACTTAACAGTCTGAATGTAACAATTTAGTTTCCACAGTGTATTTTAGACTTATTGTGAGAGCTGAGCTGGAAATTCTAAGATGAAACAAAAATACATAATCTTGCCAAAAAGTATGCCATATGCATGAACACAGCCAAAATTATCAAAAACAAAAGGGAATGAAAAGCACATAAAATGTGTCAAACAGTTCCTCGGGGTTACGTTTAAAATTAATTATCATTATTATTGAAATTAGTCAGAATGTCTAACTAGCACTAGCAAAACTGATATTACTTCATGGAATAGTCCTTTTAATACAGCAGCCATTTTACTGTAACATGTCGCAGGACAAGCGCAGTTGACAATAATTACATTTTGGAATAACACATTGATGCTTTAGTTTAAGGTATTTAGCACCAAATTTTCAGATGAAAGGAGCACCAGTACAAATACTGTCCTTTTGATGGTATTAACATACAACTAGTGATGTACTTGGACACATCTTAAGTGATAGTACCTGAGGTCATAGGGGGTTTTGGGTCTTTCAACTTCAGACCCCCTCACCAGGAGTCATCAGTTCCCAGCCTGTGTCCAAGGAGCATTTGACCATGGCTTGTCCCTCATGATCCACAGCCATCTAGAAGCCTTTTCTGCAGTTTCAGAAGCTCTGCTAATGGCTTTTCTCTTGCGTGCCCCAGTGTTGCCTAGGAGACTGAAGGCTTTGCACAATGATGTTCCCGCAAAGCCACATCCTCCTACTTCAATGGACATGCACCGTGCATGTCATCCCCGTCTGTTGTATTTTTCCACCAGTTCAGCATATTTTGCCCCCTTCCTTTCATTGGCCTCCTCCATCTGCTCTTCCCAAGGCACTGTCAGCTTGGGCAAAACCACCTGCTTTGATGTCTCAGAGAACCGTACAATATCTGGCCTGAGGGTGGTTTCCACGATGTCCTCCGGGAATCTGAGCTGCTTTCCCAGATCCACCCTTTGCCAATCTTGTGGTGTTCCTAAGAGGCCTTCCTGGACTTTTGGTTGGGGTTTCGGAAGTTCTCCTGCTCTCACAAAAGCAATTCTGATCCTTGCTGGTTGGAGATGCTTGAGCTGGTCGATGGCACCAAATATTCAGATGAAACGAGTACCCGGTATAAATTATGTACTTTTTATCAGTATAATCTGAGTAAAATTTGTCAATATCTGTACTTGTGATGATGGAGAGTTCTCGTTTGCATCACTGTGATCCATGTTTGATCCCTGTTAACAAAGATGATTTAAAGCTCAATCCTGAGATTCTTCTGTAAATAGTTTTCTATTACAAAAATAAATATAGCAAAGTCTGATCATCTCATAGCAATTCATGGTTTAAATGACTTCCAGTCATGGTCCAACCATTTCTGATTTAAACTCCTTCCCCTTCTAATTGAAGCTCGGCACGTTCTGAGAACAGATACAGATGGTCTTTTCAATGTGACAGTGAGCCAGCATGCGCAATGCACAGCGCTTTTCATATTGTAACACGGTGAAGGTAAATTATCCATTTCCATAAGGCTAAATACACAAAGGTAACAAAAATAGTATTTTCTGCATGCCCTTATACTGACATGCAACATATCAACTGAGTTTTGCTCTTCACTCTTCCAAAGGTTATAATATAAGGTGGACAACTCAACACTGGGTGAAATACCAAGTTTTAAGGGAGTCCAGCTTGTTCTCCCTCTAAAGTAGTCAAGAACCACAGCTTTGTCAGCCATCCCCAAAGCTTTTGTCAGTTTGTAATACAGCCGGATGAAACCTTTCATAGTGATATGTTTCTCTGCAGGCGTGATAGCATAAAACACATGTGGGAGAAGGGCTCTAAGATAGAAAAATCAAGAGAAATCAAGCAACGCCACCGGTGGACTTACACCCCCGGAAATACTTGAACCTTAAATACTGTTTGAGAAAAGATGGTAAAGTGCACAGGCTTGTCACTGAGGAGGCAGAGACATGTTTTGAAATTAAACCAATATTTATTAACAAAAAAAATCAAAATAAGCAAAGTAATCAAACGGCAGGGACTGAAACTGCTGAAATGAAAAGAGAACATTAGACAGAAATCTCAAAACTTTTAAAGGGTATAAAATTATGTCTTTATTACAATTATTGTTTTTAGTTTTAAGAGAAAACCCTTAACATGAATTCTTTAAAACAGTGTAATAATAAAAACACAGTCCAAATTAAATTTAAACAAAACTAAGCTGAGGCCACTTGTGGAGAGGCAGACTACGCTTAGGAGTGCTCAGGGGTGCCACTACTACTCACCTCGTTGCTACACAGCAATCACAGCAATCATCACAGCAAAAAAAAGAATGGTGCAACCTATATTGGTGTCCCTGTGCAGTTACTCACACACAAAAAGTGAAGAAACCTCACCACCACTCGTAGACACTCAGCTGCTAAAAGAACAGAACTCACACAATAGGATTAAAAAAAAAAGATAATAAAATGCAACCCGGTTAGCTTAACAAAATAAAACAGTACACTACAACTCAGGAAACATATGTCAAAATAAAACAACAAACTAAGACAAAACCAAAGGGGCAAAATGTAAACCACACGTTTACCAAGACTTTAAGCAAGGGTTAACTTTTAGATATAGTAAGAATGTGCATTAAAATGTGTCTTTAAACATACCTGAGGGCACCACACACCAACAGCCACAGCAGGGACAGAGTTCAGGAGGCAGCGGGAAAACAAGAGACACAGGTGCTTTATATAGGCTGGCCCTCATTGAGGGAGCTTAGGGGAGGTGTTGGGGCAAGGATGTATTCACTGACAACATTCTCTTGCACTTAGGGAAGTATTCCCCACCACATAGAGATGGATGGCATCAGTCATAGCCCGGACAGACAGTCGGAACATGATGCTGCTATATGATCTGCAGGTGACTGGGGTCAGGTTGAAACACTGCCTTTAACAACATAATTTAAGGTGCTAAACCTCCTCTCTTGCTTTTGTTTCCTAAACCCAACCACCCAGCCTGTTTTCATTTTGAACTTGTCAAATACGTCCGCTCTTTCAGTGCTTTCATCATACGAGTGTGACGCCAGAAGCCACTTTCTGTCTCCACCTGAGACGCAGCCAGACAGCATCAGTTGAGAATGCAACCGGACAGAACCTGTGACGTTTTTATTATACAGTGGTGGACAGCTGGATGGCACAAGGCGATAACACTTCAGAAAGCGGCTGGACAGAATTGGTTGCATGCGAATTAGATATAGAAGGACGGATTAAGTCCAGAGTTCACTTCTCGTGTGGATGTGATTTTTTTTTGTTTCTACACCTTACCATGTGCCTATTCTGCCAAAATCTAACCATCTGTGACTTTGTCACCTAATCCTGACGATCGTGGTGATCCACTTTGGTTGCCACGTGCTCATGTTGTGTAAGCAAAAGGACCCTGCTGCTTCATCCCACCGTGTACATTTGTTGACATCCCGGTAACAGCATCCTGGAGCATAAACAGCTGATGCAGAAGGATGTCTAAAACGTCAGCTGTGGAAGGTCACGGACAAAGCAGCACCATTGGCGAGTTGGGATGAGAACGCATTGAACCACTCATGTCTTTGCAACTAACACCAGAATGTCAACAAAAGCACATAATTAGGATAACAAACACCTGGAACGCAAACAGGAGATGCAGAACAGAGTGTAATATGTAGACGCAAAAATCCATAGACAAAGTGGCAACATGTGACGACTTGGATGGAAAATGTGTTGGCACAGCAAGGCGGAATAACCGTGCCACAATCCCACCTTGAACAGACTGTATAAAAGGCGCTTCTGTCTCTCTGATTAGCCTTCCAAGTCTCTCTTTCTCCCCTCTCCCTCCCTCTGGATCATTTTTCCACTTTTTCTCTCTCTTCAATCTGTCTCCCCCTCTCTCACAGAGGCAGTTTTGCTCCCTATGATAGGAACATTAGGCCTTATTTCCTCTCATGCGCACAGCACTATTAAGAAAAGACATCAGCTTATGAATAAACAACAACAACAAATAGATGGGAGGAGAAAAACAGAAAGAAGGGAGAAAACAACACAGGCGATGGGTGAGGAGCATAATAATTGTGTGATTTATCCTTACTGAACCACCGCAGTCATAGCATAATTAAACATGAAAAGCTAAATTTATCGTGGTGCGCTCAGCCTCCTCATTAATTTAAAGCTGAGGCATTCAGAGAGGAGACCTTTTTCTAATCCACCCACTGTTTCTCTTGTCCCCCCCCTCCCTCCTCTGCCGCCATCCCTCCATCCCCTCCCATTACGGAGCATTAAAATGTATATTACCCTCAGAGCTCCATCATCATAAACCACAGGGCTCGCAGAGGGGAGGGATGAGGAGAGCGGGATGAAATCCTCAGAGGAAGGGAGAGATAGAGAGAAGGAGAGAGTTAGTTAGGCTCATTAAGGATA
Organism: Plectropomus leopardus; assembly: GCF_008729295.1. NCBI lineage: Eukaryota > Metazoa > Chordata > Actinopteri > Perciformes > Serranidae > Plectropomus > Plectropomus leopardus. The sequence continues at coordinate 24,234,774 of NC_056483.1, forward strand.
AGAAAGGCTCTCATTAAGATGAAGCTGTCTCCGTCCCGTGTCCTGCATGATAGCCACCTATTTGTTGCCTAATAGCTCTAGCCATTGCAAACTTGTGAGATCCATCTCCTATAATGAGAGGTAGCAAAGGTGACGCCTCTCCCACCCAGAATGCCGAGTGCCTCTGCGTCATTAAAAATCACCCTAACATGCACTAATTGGCCGCTGTGTATTTTTCTTCTCTCTCCCCTCCTCCTCACCTGCTTCCGTTTTGCACGTTTTCACCCGCAGACAAACAAACTTGTCACCGGTTTGATTTGTTTATGAGTTCTATTTGTTACACTCGCTTCCTTAAACTGTAAATCAGGGGAGCAGCGTAGCATGGGGAGCTAATAACCCGCCTTGTACATCTGCCTTCATAAATTATGCAGCAAGCCGCGCTGCAGCTTGTTGTCTGTCAGGCAGGCTGCTCCGGTCCTGTCAGCGCCCACCACATCGCTAAAAGTTGGAAAAAAAAATGATTCTCAGAGCAGCCGGGAACCTGGATGGGAGTGAAGGGTGGGTGGAAACTGTCAGTAGTCACTTTTTCACTTCTTAAAAAGAAGTTCATCCAAACTAGCAATTAAAAAACTTCCTACTAATGAGCAACTGTGTGCACTTTGCCTCCTTGAATTCGTCATCGCTCAAGTTGAATCAGTCTTGGTTTTGGGCATGGAACAAAAGGAAAGCAAAACACAGAAACCTGACTGCTTCTGTAATGCCAATTAAGGAAGAAAAAAAGCTTTTGTTAGCATTTTGTTACAACAAAGCAGAAAGATGTGTGATGTTATATTTTGAGCTGCCAACCTTGTAAGCTGCAGACCTTAAAACAACTGAAGTTATACACAGAAAAAAAGTACAAACAAGAAGTGTCTATATTTAAGTTAACAAATCAAGCTCAGCACTAACAAACAAAGCCTACTCTATATGCATTCTGTGTATGTTCAGTGTTTGAACCGGAGGGGAATGTTGGGAAAAAGTAAAAATGAACACAGTTGAAACAGCGGTTTTAATGAGGGATAAATAAGCTGATTTGTGAACACAATATCAGTTTCTCTATTTTGATGGTTTGTGTCTCCTTTTTTTGTTAGACAGTAGGCAGACTAAAAGTTCATAAAACACAATTGCGAGATGACTGCGTTTCCACTAAGTGATGTTCTGCAACTCGGAGATGGATGTTCAAAACATTAGCAGCTTTATTCCTATTGTAGCCAACACACTAGCCGTCATTATTTACAATTCAAGGCCACATAAGCGTATTATGTGAGATAAATGGAAAGGCAAGCCCCTTATACGTGGAAGGGGCCACATGTGAGGGAATTCTTGGAGGTGATAGGTCACAGTTTCACAGAGGAATTGTGGATTCAAAACTTACAGATGATCCGCTCAACTTTTTAAGAGATAAGGGATGCAATAACACTTCAAAGTGCCTGCTGCATCATGAGGGAGCCAGTTCCTATTGACAAGCACATAACTATAGCATCATGTGACTAGGAAAAGCAGTTTGCAAAATAAAGCTTGCCTAAAATACCACCTATATGCAAGCATAAAAAATTTATTGAAGATAAAGTTCTTTTTTTAATTTGTTTCCGTTAGACATATTTTATATTTGAAATTTCAGTTTGCACATTTTGAGGATTAATAGAAACCCACTTTGCATCAAATAAGTAACAATTTTTCAAAAGAATAACTAATCAAAATTGGGGTATCATTCAAAGTGATGTACAACTCAGCCATGTCCACAACCCAACACTGCAGGATAAACTGGTACACTGTAATCTCCAACCCAACACTCTATCTTCATGGCTGGGCTCAAAAGGGTCATACAAATGCAATCACTGTACAAATATAACCCAGACAAAGATTTTTTTTGGACTTGGTCTCACAAAAAGAATACACAATAAATCACTTCATAAACTGCAAAACTGTATTTGTCATCTACAGACTAGAATGTTGCGTTTGCAGTATCGGCATCGGCAGAACAAAAAGATGCTTACAGGACAGACTAGCAGAACACAAATATGCAATAAGAACTGGAGGTATCAACTACCCCATGGCAAAACATTATCTCGAATTCCATGACTGCAACCCGGTTACTTTTGGCATTGACCACATCCTATCCTCCATTAGAAAAGGTGACAGACAGAGGCAGCTCAACTAACGGGAAGCTTTTTGGATCCATAGATCACAGACCGCTAAACACCCTGGATTAAATGATGAACTGGATCTCTCTGTGTTTTTGTAAATGACATTTGGTTTCTTTAAAGTTGAATGTCTTAAAATGTGTTAAAATATTCCTTCACTATGTTATTCATTTGATGTCATGATGTTACCGTTTGTTGAGTTGAGTTTTGGCCTCAATAGCACCATCTTTTGGACATTTAATGTGTTGACACCCTCTGCAGGCCACCAACCAATTCCCAAGTGGAAATTTCCTATTGGGGGAGTACCACTTTAAAAGACACCTATTGTGAACTGACATCTATTTGCTTGACTTCCTGTTGAGGGCTTAATGTCGAAACGCGTCAAAGTTCGTATTTAAAGGTTTGCATGATCATGCCGTGATATTAAAGGCATTTTAATTGTTTGAAGAGAGTGCCTTGGAGTTTTTCTTGTTTTTCTCTACCAGTTTCTGAATCCCATCCCAAAGAGCACCTCAAACATACTCTTTTTTTGAGTCCAGGAAGTACTCCTTTCTACATTTTTTAAGTCCCCTTTTTTTTGTGTTGGTTTATATATAAGCCTCAAGTGAGGAAAATGATGATCCTGAAAGACCAGCCCATTCTCATTCTGAACTTCTAAAATAATGCTGCTTTGATTGTACTTTTGGAGAAAAAAACACATTTGGCATGTGCACCATGACAACAAACGCTGTGACAATTTTTTTTTTTTTTTTAAAGTGTTATTATACACGGATGTGGCAGTATGGTGTCAGGTTGTAAAGCTGCCATTAACCACAATATAAGGAGCTCAACAAACCCTTGCCTTAAATGTGGGAGTCCGGTGTTAACTTCCTTCCTGAAAATGATGTTTTTTTTTCTACATGTCCCCTTCTCCTAATACTAACCATCCATGCCAGCATGTGCATTAGTTGAAGTTCCAGTGCAGGTCGTCATGTGCTTGTGTTGCTTAAACATAACCATGTGGCACGTCCTCCAAACCATGTGTATTTGCTGAGATCAAAGTAGTGCTATCCTTAAATGTAAGCAGCAGACACAGATGGATACCTAAAATTTAATATGTAGACATGAAAGTCCACTGCAAACTGGCAATATAAACTGCAAAGCTGCTATGTGATGGCGATGTTGCCTTTTTGTTAGTGGACTTCCAAGTCTACATATTACACTATAGGTATCCTCCTGCATCCGCTGTTGATGTTCTGAGATGCTGCAACCAATGCTGCATGCCAACAAAAGAAACACGGTTAGGATAAGGCAACAAAAGTTGCTGGTTAGGTTTGGAAAAAAAGCATCATTGTTTGGCATGTTGTTGTCATCATTCATTGGGGGGAAGCAAACCCTGGGCAAGTGTTATCATCTGTAGCAGTTGTCATTAGGACCCACTGCAGACATGAGAGACAAGTGGAAGTTTAAACAGTTTAATGCTCAGTTAGTGATATTAAAACAGAGTGGCAACAGGGTCTCTTCTCTCCCAAGTGTGAGGGTCAAGAGAATCTGCGTGACTGGGCAGATGTTCTGCAGAGTGACAGATGAAAGATGACACTGGACGTGAGTATGGCATATTTTAAAGTACATGTTCCTAGAGTCTACACAAAAACAAACAGTGAGAGAAAGGCCAAGGTGTTACCACAGAAAGGTTCACAATGAACTGGCAGAGACTGGAGAAGAAGGCCAGGCTTAAATCAGGTAGCTGGCAATCAGAGTAGATGATCAGCAAGCGTGTGAGCTGGAGAGCAGAATGTAGGTCAGCCACACCCAGCTTGAGACACACACAGACACACAGACAGGGGGACCAAACCGGGGACAAACATTCAACAAGAAGGGAGGGGAAAACACTGGAGAAACAAGGGGAAATAGACAAAGTGCTCCAGATCCTTACAGCAAGGACCTTCCACTTCCTTATTTCTATTATTACTGGCAGTGTTTCAACCTGACGCCATCCAGCTGCGTATCATACTGCCGCATCAGGTGCCTTCTGGTCACCTGGAAGCATATTGTAGCACCGCAAAAGGCTCCATCCAGCCACGTTACAAACTGATGCTGCCTGGCAATGTATCATACTGCTGCAAAAAGGAATTTTTGGCATTGGTGTCTGATGCTGGAATCACTGACATAGTGGTGATATTTGATGACTTTAGAATGAGAACAAGCAAGACACAGAGTTCAACACTGTTAAAATCAAATAATCTTTTTTTTTTATTAGCTAAAAAAAACACTAAAGAAAAGAAAGAAAACATTTACATATATAGCTTTATTTTTACTTATATGACAATGGTAGGGCATCCAGAAAAATAAATAAATAAATAAATAAAATGTGTAATGTGGGAAATGCACTGATGCTAAAATCATATTTAGTTGTTTCTGTTCTACCAAAAGCCCCAAAAATCTTCATCAATAAGTTGACATAGCTGATACGTAGTTTAAAGCCCAGCATACACTGTAGGCTTTTGGGCTGTCCCTGATGAAAGATGACCGTCTTCAAGGAAATGTGGTGATATCTTTGGTCATGACTCTAAATCAGTGGTCCTACGTCACACAGTGAGAGAGGTTCAAGGATGTTAGTTGTCACGGTTTTGTGATCAAAGACAGCCTGGTATAAATATCTGACAGTGTCAGAAATTTGGGATGATCATCTCACTGTGTGGTTGTTATTACCACGTACGTTCACTATCCAACCAATAGAAAAGCAGCATGAAATGACACACTGATCAGCGTGACATTGCTAAATGCTGGTGGATGCTAACACTTACTTCAAGCTCTTGTTGCAAAACTGGCATGCCAAGTTGGCTTATTTTCCCCAGCCACGACTATGTTTACATTCAACTCCTCTTCTTTTTCTGACTCAATTTTGTCTGTTTACATTTGCCTGAGCAGTGCAGCGGCATTGATGGATGACACATGGGGACAACGTTTTGTTCTTGCGTATTGATGGCAATGATGTAGGACCTAGCCTGCAATTCAGTAGGTGATGTCATCGTACAGTCTGTATACTGTACATCAAACATGTTGTCGTACCCACGTTTATTAAGATCCATATTGCAGAATGTAGTTGCACTAAACTTATAAGATTGCAAAAATCTCACAGTCTGCAGGAGGCTTGAGATACTGAGCCCAGGGCAAAGACAGCCTTCAAAAGGAGGAAGGAATAAAAAACTCCTATCAAAAAATCTTTCGGGGGAAAAAAAATGTAAGAAACAAGGTAAGGTCGAGAAAAGATTGCCAAAGCTGAAAAATAAAGTCGGTGAAGAAGTGCTAAAAACTGCTGTTCATTTAATGTCCACTTGAGACTGGCTCCAAAACAGAATCAATCCCCACAGTACCCCATGTTTAACTTTACGACAGAGACAAATACGTTTACAGCCTAGTTCCAGAATCCACTTCCAGGAAAATGTTAAGCATCTTCAAAGTGATGCCAAACAGAAAAAACCTGAGCTGACTGAAGATTACGCACTTGGCACAAATAGCTTATTAATTGCTGCTGTCCAGCAGTTCATTCTTTGAACACAGAGCCTGAACCTTCTTTGTTGCCTTTCTTTGAAAATTATTTTCCAAACATTTCCCTCTGAAATTACATGTTGGGTTCAACTGTAAAGTGACAGTGTGTCAGGTCACTGGAAGTGTGTCATTCAAGAAAAAAAAACATGACAACAACTCTAATAATACAAGTAAGTGATGTAAGTCAACCAACCAGTCAAACCATAAAATTTAATAAAAGAGCTGAAAATGTGTATTTAGACTTGAAAAAATACAAAGGCTTTTTTTCATGAGGTGTTACCAAATACAACCTAAATATATTGATCCTAAAGATTTTTGAATGTTGAAACATAAACTAAATATTTCCGAACACTCAATACTTTATTTAAACTATGCACATTATTTAGTTTTTGAGATTTGTCTTTTTTTTTTCTAAGCAGAGTGCAACGGCATGCAATTCCTTTCGCGCCACAGTGCATTTTTGCACCACAGGTACTGACACGCCACGACAACATTGCGGGCGTGTAACATTGAAGGGCGTTACTACATTAAAGTAACAAAAACAGAAGATGCAAATAATCAGCTTACTACATTAAAGACAAATATATAATAATAATATAATATATATATATATATATATAATTCTAGCTATTATATATATATATATATATATATATATATATATATATATATATATATATATCACAATCAGCAAATTCCAGGATAATTCCAGTGTAACAATGGTGTTTGCAATGTCCATAAGGTATGATAACATAAGCTAAAGATGTGATGACAGGAAAAAAGAGAAGTTTTAGCTCTCTGTTGTAAAATAAATGATCCAGTTATTGTGGTGTTTATTTTAAATAGAAAATTTCTTGCTGCCATTTGCATTATTTTAACACAATACTATACTTGCAGCACATGTAAGGTAACATCAGGTCCATGATGTAATCCTTACCTCTTCGCTGCAAAAATTTTAAATGTTTTAGCTATTATGGTTCTTATTTTAAACCTGTTTAACCATTGAACACTGAGCAGATTGGTAAGATTTCTTTCAAAAATGTGGTTGAAAAATGTCTAAAAGAACTCAGCAAGAAATGCTTAACAAATTACAAGAAATTAGTAGATTTGAAAAATATATATTTTTTTATTTATAGAGCCCATTTTCACAAAACACAGTTTGCCTCAGAGGGCTTTAAAGCATATGACATCCCTCTGCCCTTAGACCCTCACATCACCTAAGGAAAAACTCCCGAAAAAGAACCCCTGTAACAGGGAAAAAAAAAGGAAGAAACCTCAGAAGGAGCAGCAGAGGATGATGAGGGATCCCTCTACCAGGATGGACAGACGTGCAATAGATGTCGTAAATAACAACTGAATTACTATTGTGACAAAAAGGAAAGAGAAAGATAGAGGAGAAGAGAGGGGGAGAGAGGCAGAGCAATAATGGAAACAGACACATGTCGTATTACAATAACAATAGGTGTAAAATTACTAAAAGTTGATGAGCAACCACTTTCTCAGGGATTTTAAAAATAAAAGGGAATTAGATATCAGTCTATAGTTAGTTGAAACCTCTGGATCGAGAGAGAGCTTCTTTAGAAGGGGTTTAATGACAGCTACTTGAAAGGACTGTGGTTTAGACCCGTTAATAAAGACACATTTATTAAATCTAATAAAGAATTGTCTATTAAGGGTAAAACTTTCTTATGACTACATATTTTAAATTATGTTACAGAATTAATATATAAATTTCAAATTAATTACTTTTTCTAGGCCTTGTTGCCCTTTTTTGTTTGTTTCTTTTAAAACAATTTTTCAGGTAAATATCTCAGACTTTCTACTAATTTCTTGCTATTTTTTGGGAGGAGGAGTAAGTGCCAGTTATCATATTACACAAGTCATTGTTCACAGCATATGATGTTTTTTATATGACTTAAAATGTGTGTATGTTCGACCTTTAAGCAAGTCAGTATTGCTCTCTGTTGTTCTGCCTCTCAGTGATGGCTGTGAGTGGGGCTGAGGGGGAGCTGCTCCTGTCCTCCCACCGATTAGCCCTGACCACAGTCAAGATGTACAGTTATTGCCACAGCTGTCTGGGGCTCTTCTATGGGCTGTTTCATTAGATGGACTCATATCAGGCCCCAGAGACTCTCTGGCCAAATAACTCCCCCCTCCTGTTTGTCTGCAGCACACCCACAAGGTAACAATGAAGTGAGCCAAACACTCACATCTGCAGGCAAGAGGAGACTGCATCACAACTTGTCTTTATATTGTATCAAATACAAACACATCAGTTACATCATGGATACATAAAGCTGACCTTATGGTTAGCAGTATTTGAACTTTATTAATTAATTTTTTTAAAGAACAAATACTTAAGTATGGAATCAAACTTGCATATTCTAGAAAGTAAAAGTAATTAATTTGTTTGTCCCCATTAGTTATGGATTCATATCTCAAATTTGCTGAGCTCTTTGTGTCTTTCATACATGTGAAGTATGCATTCACCTTAAGTCACAATCACCATCGTCATAAACAATTGGCAAAAAAAAAAGTCAAGCTTTATGCAAAAAATAAGAAGTTTGGATCTTTTTTTTAAAAGAAGGGAAAAAAGAAACTGCATTTGTAAATCAGAAATACTGACTGAAAAAAAAACAGCATAAAGTGTAATTAATCAACCTTATCAGGTCATTCTTTGCTTGTTGTTTTTCTGTTGTTTGCTTGTTTTTTTTTAAAACCTTTTTGTTTTGATTTTTTTTCTAATTTTCAGCTAATTTTCTATTTCTTTTTTTTTTTGCTAATTCTCTGCGCATTTCCTCTTTACCCTATGTTTTTATTTAGTAAAGAAACTGCAATTTTAATCAGATTTCAGGATTAAATTACTGAGCAAACAGTCATTATAATAGTTTCACAGTGGTCCATCTATTGTCCAAAATGTACTTAGAACACACCTTTACAAATAATGCAAATGTGATAATGTAATTAAATATTATTTGCACATATGATTTACGTGTGTCTACATACATGTCTGGCTTTTTTTTCACATGATATGGAAGCATGTGGTCAGTCGTCAAGAAGTCAGTTCCATCCATCCAGAATCCATCCAGCTCCCCACCCAGACCTATTAGTGTCCTTCAGCGATTCATGCAGATGCAACCCCTGTCATCCAGCCAACCGCTGACTGGGCTGGGCGATTAATCGGATTTTAATTTTGATTACAGTTATGGCTTCCCTCGATTTTCAAAACCAGATAATCAAGATAAAACATTTATGTGCAGCGTTATGAGTCTTACAATATTGCTCCTAATACATCTTTTATTTTTGTAAATCAAGCATACCCTTTCCTCGTGCTAACAAAGTCCAAGAAGAAGAAGTTTCCACATAAGTTTCAGCAGGGGTTGAAAACAACGGGCAACAACGAGCAAGAGCTGGGAGAGCAGACGTATGTGTGCCGGTGATGGTGACAGTGAGGCTGCAGTGAGAGGAGCAGAGAGTATGATGTGAAATGTGGCTGTGTGATGTGTCAACAGTTGAGGCTGTTTGTCTAAGAATAAATGCTACAACTCTGAAAGACCCGAGCTCGCCAGCTGCTGATTAAAGTGACAAATGTTAGCCCTGAAGTTAGCAAACTAAGTTAGCTTCCCACTGAAAACAGACCAGGCTCCCTTAAGGTGGACTGTTAAGGTGGACCAGCTTCTCTTGTTGTAATGACACTCCCAGCTGCTTCTAAACAGATAATGGAGAAATGTCTGTCTGCAGAGCCTCTCCTGAGTTAGTGAAACAACCATTGATCCCAATTCAAAATTTATTTTGCTGTTATTGATACTAACTGGTATGTATTGTTAAATTATATTAGTTGGGATAGGTTTTATTATCATGTGAATGTGAACAAACTACAGTAATGTGCAAGATGTGTTACACAGTGATGGCTGCACCACAAAGCTTTCATTGTTTTTCAGTTCACTTGTAGTTAAGTTAAAGAACATCCAATGTTAAAAATACACACCAGAGTTATTATTCAATAACTGCATGGTGTTCTGGAGCCCAGTGAGTAATCATGTCAAATAACCGTGATATTAATATCAATCAAAATAGTCGTGATTATTACTTTTACCATAGTCGAGCAGCCCTATCGCTGACATATAATAACAAAGCCATCAGTTCTGCCCAAGCATGTTCTCATCTGATGCTGTCCATTCGTGTTCGAGTTGGATATGGGGTGCCATTTGTAAAAATTGAATAACAGTTTTTTAACTGATATATTTTCAATATTTAGTTCATTTTATTCACATTTAGCTACATTTTCACACAAAAGAGACAAATTTGGTTAAAAATATGTGAAAGGAATTTTTTGTTTTAAAAATTTGGACATTAAATATTAATTCAATTTTTACAAACAGCACCCCATAGTTGGAGGCAGAAGATGGCTTATGGTATCATGTTTTTATGCAGAAAGCACTGACAGAGCGGATGTATTCAGCTTATTAGAACGGGCTGCAACACTTTGCATCACAAAGTCTATTAATCAAGTCTTGTTTCATGGTTCATGGTTGTAATTCCCTTTGTCTATACCTGCTGATTTGATTATTTATTCCATAATGTCTTCATAATGTCACTTTGGACCTCCATCAGTTTGTATTAACCTTAGTCATTGTGTAGTGTTTTTTTGTTTGTTTGTTTGTTTTTTTTAACCAAACACACACACATTGTTTGACAGTTGTCATCTGGCCTCCTGTATTTTATCAGCAGCCATCTAGTGTGTTCCATGCATATGAGTATGTAAAGTGGTGCATTAACTTAAAAAGAAATAGTTCTTTGACGCCAGTCTGTCATATTGGACATCAAAGGTTTATTCCTAACACTGAAACTGATGTTTTGATGACTCAAGCTTGTTCTACACTTTCACATCTTTACAACCTGTCCGGCTGACACAAAGCAGACACAGGCAACACGCTGCCAGTAAAAAGCACAAAGCATCGAGTCAGAAACCAGCTCCGCTCTAACTGAGCCTTCGGCCAGTTTGTTTCATCATCGCCCTCCCACTTCTTTGTTTTCCTCTCTCGCTCTGTCTCTCGGCCTATGCTCTCCAGCAGCGTTGGACAGTCTGTCTGCTCTGAAGTCTTCATTAGCGCTGCTGGCCTGCCAAGCAGCAGAAGGGACAAACGGCTATTTAAGATCCTGCGCGCCTCTCCCTCCTCCCACATCCACCTCCCTCCCTCCAACAAACCTCCTCTTCCTCTCTCAAAACCTCTCCTTTTTTCCTCCCAGTGCTCTCATCTCCCTGTTCCTTACTCTTCTCTTTCAACACCTGTTTCACCTTTTTTACCCTCTCCTCCTCCTTCTCCTCCTTCTTTCTACATTCAGCTCTTCTGCTCCTCCTGTGATGGCAACCTGGGGATCAGGGGGAATTGTGCTCAGCAGAACATCGTGCTGTTCTGATCTGGTCGGGGAGCGGTCAGGCGTGCGGGTTCGTGTGTGCCATTTGGTCGCCACAGCGCCCAGCAGCGGGGGCTCCCGGACAAACACACACCCAGAGATCTGGGAGGCCCTTCAACAGCTCAGTATAAGTGAACGTCACACTGAGAGACATGAAGCTCACTGAAACACTCACACCAGTTCACACACAAACAGGCAGCCACTCACACACTGATTCTGTCCACAATGTGAGGACCCTCCATCACCTGCATCCATACCAAGCTAGCTAACATTACCTACAAGTTGCAAAAATGTTTCAAATAATGTTCCTTGGATTGAATGCTGACTTAAATGTCATTTTATAACTGCAACATTCTGAGGATGTTTTGATGATGTTGAGAGGTGACTGATCATTGAATGGTCTTTTTTAAAATGTTCCCACAATGGTACATGAGAAGAAGGAAGAACATTTTCAAAGCAAGGTACAGAACATGTTATTGAGGACTAAGACAGAAGACACAGGGCCAACTTATCACAACCCTATGCACCAATATGGAAACCAGTTGCAATGGTTTTGCTATCTACCACGAGGAGCAGTGATTGTGGAAGCTTCGCCTAAAATCATCTCTTATTTGATGTCTATGAGGGAGTGTGCTTCACGCAGAACATACATTTAATGTTTATTATATCATAAGGTCATGAAAATATGCTGAAGCTGTTTTTACTACCCTGATACATGTTGTTGTTCTTATGCATAAAGTAGAAGTAGAAGTAGCGAGCCGGCCGGAGGGATTACTGATTTCACCTTCAGTTATGTCCATGAAAGCTCTGAGAGATGCTTTATTCAGCACAGCTGCAGGAAAATGAAAGCAGCACTGGTGGGAAATGAATGATATACAGAAAGAAATATGTGCATGTGAGGCAGTCATCTGGGCAGCTGACTTTATCTGCAGCAGACAAACTGGCACAAAGAAATAAATAATTGTATTTCTACCAACACAACAACTCACAAAAGCGTGATGCCAGTACAAAATAATACGAGGAGCATGAAGGTCCTTGTAGGGTGGGTGGGAGGGGTGGCAGTGCTTTCAGCATAAGGTCACCAAAGCCGCTTTTCGATTAATGAGAATTTGGTTGGACAATCACTTCTACTGTTTTAGTTTCTTGCATCCTGTTCCATTGCTGCTTTTACCAGGACCACAGCACTAAGTTTTGTTCCCTTTCTAGTATTTCATGTTATGGAATGACAATAAGCCTTCTTGAATCTCGTTACCATGACAGGCCTAGTTAAGATTTTGTGTTCTTTAAATTCTGTTTTTCATCTTATATTTGTATTGCTTGTATATTTTTATGTGTTATTCTTTTTAAATTAACTATTTTTATTCTTCCTTTATGTTATTTTTTTGCACCAAAACACTAAGTCAAATTCCTTGTATATGTAAATGTACTTGGCAATAAAACTGATTCTGATTCTGATTGATTTACTAGTTGAGAAAAAAAAGACATCAGCAGATTTTACCAGCTCTTCGAAATCATTGAAAAGATTATAAATTGCTTAAAATATGAGCTAGAGTTTGGACAAACACAGACACCTTTTATTGGTGGTCACATAAAACAAGCAGAATTTAAGTGTCTGTTCAATTCTGTTGAACCGAAGTGAAAACATTTTCACGTGTCTATCGGGCTCGATGTCATATTGTGTATTTATGTTTTATGAAATTTAGCTTTCCCTTGATCTCCCAAATGTCCCCCTCTCAGTAGAGACCTGTCTCTATCCATCTGTGTCTACTGGGGCTTCTTCCTCTGTTTTCACCCCTCCCCCCTCTGTCGTCCTCCTCTTCAGCCCCCCATCCTTTTTCATCAAAGGCAATACACATCGCCCACCATCCCCACCACTGCCGCCACCACCTCCATCCCCCACCTGTGCTGTGCAGTAAGTAATGCGATCGTGTTAACCCCCGCTGTGTGTGTCTACGTGGGTGAGTCATGCTGGGTTCGTGTCATCACCCCCTCCACCCCCCACCCACCCCTTCTGTCTGCCTGCAGGCCAGCAGTGCCCTATGCACCGCAGGTGAGCTGTCACTGCCTATCTGAGCCTCCTGACACACCGGCCTGCCAAGAATAGACTCCACTCCACTGTTTGCAACTGATACACGCACTCACACACATGCATGGACATTCACACCTGCCTGCGCTAATAAAATGCACATATACCCCAGCCCTGACCTGTCTGAGCTTTCTGTTATCAAACAGGCTTTTTACTTGAAAGACTTTGGATTTGATTCACATTGATTTGCATTAGCCTGAAGTGATTTCATCTTGAACTGAATACACACACACAAAAAAAAACACTGCATTCAAACACTCCTTCAAATATTCATACAGAATTTTATATTTTGTGCAAATGTTTCTAAATCTTTCATATTTCAAAACATAAAATGTACCTAGGGAGGTGAAAACTTTTAAAAGAATTATAATTCAAGGTGATTCTACTGATAATAAAGAAACATCACGCTATATGAATTCAGGTTAGGGGTCATGCAAAGCTGCTGTGTGAACATTCATCACTCAACAGACAGCACTGACTAGACCAGATCCCAGTTAAATCCCATTAAATGTCAGTATCTGCCCAGCTGGTTTTCATTCTGAAGTCGTGAAATACTGCAACTTTGTTTGTGCTTTTGGCGTAAGATCCCAAAGCCAAAATCATCTGCATGATACACCACTAGACGGTGTCGGCTGAAGACACGGGCAGACAGAACTGTTGTGGTGTTATTGTACACTGTTGGATAGCCAGACGGCACCTGCTGCAGCACCACGATGCGTGGATGGGTGGCGTCACTTGAGAGCACTTGTGCTTGAACGAAACCTGTCATTTACCCATGATTCGTGGCAGCACAGCACCAGGTCACTGCTGGTAATCACATAATATAAGTAGCACAAGGGTTAGATGGATGGATCCAACAAACCCCAGACTTTCAAGCAGAGGTCCAGTGTTAACTTCCCAACTGAATCTGATTTTTTTTCCTACACCCTACCATGTGCCCTTGTTGCCAATTAGTGCCAGCAAGTGCGTGTTAATGTCCTGGCATTGGTTGTCATGTGCTTTTGTTGCCTAAACATAACCACATGCAAGACAATCCTACCATGTGCTTGTGTTGACATCACAGTAGCATCATCTTTGAATGTAAACTGCAGACGCAGAAGGATCCCTGAGAGTGATATGTAGACGCAGTGTGCAAAACAGCAGCATGTGATGACTTGGGATGATGGACAATCTGGTAAAAAATTGCTTTACCTTGTCAATATGGACTTCAAAATTGTTTTGCAATAAAATAATTGAACTGTAAACATGCCACGCAACTCTTCGACAGGCCTTGTAACACAAAATCAACATCTTTTGTTTCGGTGGTAGAGAAAAATAACTCAACAAATAAAGCTTATATTACAGTACAAAACCCCAAATACAAATCTTTCTGGCATTCTCTATCTGCTATAAACTGGGAAGAGCTTGGGTTATGACTACTCTAATCTGCAAAACATTACATTTTTTGATGTATTTTTATAGTACATAAAATACAACAACATTTTCATTTTATTTTGTACACATTGATAACAGTGGAAGTCCTTCATCTTTTCCATTCCTTTTTCTGTAATATATGGTGATGGATCTTATTATTATTCACTGCTGTTACATCCCAGTGTGGTCATCATTACATTTCACTTTTCCCCTTCTGTAATGAATGTTAAAGAGCGTCAGAGTCTGACGGCTGCAGTACAGCAGAGTCTCACCGCTCGGCTCTGCTCCACTGAAATATCACTCAAACCTAACAAACAGTGACTGAATGACAGGCTTTCAGATGCACACCAGAGACAAACCCCAGGATGTTTTCCTTGTAACAGTGAGCTGAAATGCCTCCTACTGTATAATCAAGACCAAGCCAAGAGTCCAGCCTTCAAAGAGCAAAGCGATCACAGCTCCCCTTAAGGCCTGTTATGGCTATAGGTCAGCAGTCCAGCTCTGTTCCCAACAACAGGAAATACATGGCTTTATTTTGTTGACTGAGGTGTGTGTGTGTGTGTGTGTGTGTGTGTGTGTGTGTGTGGAGAGAAGCTTGACAGAAGTCCAGAGAAAAAGAAAAGGAGACAGAAGCAGGGACAGACTCAGGTGCTGACCCTGACTGTGACTGACCTTTTCCTCTCAGCTTGTGTTTGCTGTCTCTCTGTGTCCATTTCTACATGTTATTAGGTGCATTAAGTCCATAATGCAATTATAGTGGTAAATCTGAGCCAACACTTTGGGCTATACAGCATATTGTTATTGCATGTAATTTTAACATTCAAAGTGTTGCTGTGAAAAAGTGTCCATTAAATCCATGTGGGGTAATTACAAACATCCACGGTTTAGTCACTGTTCTGGTTTCTACCATTTTTAACCTGTAAAGGGGTTTTTAGGGGAATATTCTTTATCTACTGTGAGGGTCCGAGGACAGAGGGGTGTCAGATGTTGTGAATCCTTCAGAGGCAAAATGTAATTTGTGATAATGGGCTTTGTACAAATAACAATTCTGAGTGAGGCTTTCTTCCTTCTGAAACTGAAAAGTAGAAGTTGCGATTTCACTCGCTATAGATTTTTTTGCCTCACAGGATATAGACTATGGGTATAAAGCCTGTCACTAGCTGGCTATCTTGTACACCTTTCCCCCCAAAATTTGCGCATTTTTTTTGGTTGTTTCTTTCTTTCCTTGTTTTTAAACAGGGGTAAACACATTTTCAAAAAGGCTATGAACTGCTTTCCCACTGCCAGTAGTCGTCACATGTTGCTGCTTTGCAATAGACTTCCATGTCTACATGTAATGTTTCAGGCAACCTGCTGCATTGTACTGGGTGCTGGGATGCCATTACCGTGATGTCAACAAGGTGGGATGACGCTGAACATGATTATGTTCAGACATCAAAAGCACATGGCAACCAAGCTCATCAACACTGATGGCAAGGATGGTTCAGATTAGAGGGAAGAAGCACATGGTAAGGTGAATAAAAAGTAAAAAATAAATAAAACATCACATGCGGACGGAAAGCAAACACTTGACTGGAACTCCTTACATTGTTATATTGTTATGTATATTGTTACTGGCAGTGTTTCAGCCTGATGCCGTTCATGTGGACTTAACAGGTTCCATCCAGCCACATTTTCAGCTGAAACTACACATCTACGTATCACGCTGTTGTGACAGGTTCTGTCCAGCATTGTGTAATGACAATGCAAATAGTTCTTTCTGGCTGTATTCTAAGCTGACACTGCCCAACGGTCTATCATGCGGACGTGAAAGCTGGCTTTTGGTGTTGGGATCTTGTGCTGAAATCACTACAAAATCAATAGTATAAGACGACCTCGGAATGAGAATGGATGGTACTGTTTGACCCTTTGCAAGTTTACAATAATCCCAGCTCATTCCCAACTCGTCAAATATGAGTCTGATACAAGTGTGATGCCAAAAGCCACCTTCTGCATCCACCTGGAATGCGGCTGGACGGCATCACACCGAGAACGTGCTTTGATAGAACTGGTGGCGTTGTTATTATGTGCCGGGAGAAAACAAGACGGCTCCAATGCGCAATGCGCATGGGAAGGTCATCACTTGAGAACGAGGCTTAAGCACCTACCCTGTATCCTGAGTTAAGAGCCACACAAGATGATTGTAATTTAAAAAAATAAATGAATAAATAACCCACAGTGTGTTTTTCTTCCAGACGGATCTTTTTCCAGCACAGGCTCTGCATGAGAAAGGTCTGAGACTACAGCTTATGTGACTGTGAAGCCAATTTTCCTCATTGAAAAAAATAAACAATTTCTGCATGCTGCAACTGTGAGCAAAATATTGTTTTTGAAACAATTCCTTTATCAGGCATCTTATGCAATCAGTCTTAATGAAAGCTGAGTGAGTTGTATCAATCATTCAGACTGACTGCTGTATATACAATGGCGGCCCTATGTATAAAGTCGATTTTTTTGCCATTTTTCTCTCCTCTTCCTCTTTTTTTTCCAGGCTTAGAAACCAAAAGTTCCTTTCATTGTTAAAGCCACACAGACAATTTGTTTGACAATGTCAGTGTGTGCGGCGCTGCAGAGGAGAGAATTATTTCTACTTATCACTCCTCTGATATCCCTCCCTCCCAGCCTTGCTTAATTCTCTCCCTTTATTTCCTCCTCCCTCCCCCTCTCCTCATTTGGCATTAACATATAACTGCTGTGAGCCCTGCCGTAAACACAACGGGAGGCTCTCTCTCTGTGTGTGCGCCTGTGTGTGTGTGTGTGTGTGTGTGTGTGTGTGTGTGTGTGTGGCCCCGTGTAAGCCGGGGTGCCTTTGATCCGATAAAAACCTCTAATTTGGATGGTTGAAAGAGTTTACATACTTTTCTTTCCCTCCGTTTTGTTGCTTTTCTTCTGCTTCCCATTTACATTTGGCTCCAGTCTGCAGTCGGAGACTCACAGCTGAGTTTCACGATGTGGACCGAGCTGACGCTTACGAGAAGGAAATGTTTTGACAATTGGCTTTGTCAAATTTGGTTTGAGATTTCTTCATCGCCTTGCGCGGCAGACCATTAGATTAAGACTGCGCTTGTGTAAATCCTTTTCACTCCTCACATGATTGATGTTCTATTTCAAAGTAAAGCAACAACAAACAAGTTTCCGCACAGCGAGGGCTTTTGAATAGCACGCCATTCATCACTGGCATGCTTGGCCTTTTACATGAGTGCCACAAAATGTTTTCAGACTCAGTTATCAAACAGGCATTTTATTTTAAAGACTTTTCACTTTTGATTTGATTCAAATTGATTTGCATTTGCTTAAAAGTTTTTTTTTTTCTTGAATTGAATAAACTGAGTAGAAAACAAAACCACAGCAGCCTTCAGAGATTACAGTGCAGCTCAAAGCCAGGCTTCACAATTCTGATAATGTTACATCAATATGAAAACACAAGGAAACGTCTACATTTAAAGGTGCAAATTTATAGTGTTTTATACATCTACACTGATACACACATCATGAAAATATAGTGCAATACAATGAGTAGTTCTGATTAAGCAATCTCATTGGCCATAAAGACACAATGAAAATATTATCCTGCCACTTCTTAATCACTGCTCTAGCAAAATTAACAGAATTGTGTTAATTCTGGGTCACCATCATGATATATTGACAACAGTGTCAAAAAGTTATCCAACACATTAGTGAATTACAGCTCATGATATGACAAGTAACAACTAACTCACTAACGGTATAAACTGTAAACTGGCATAAGGTCACACAGATGACAAAGACCATCATAAACCAACATGTTCTGAACAGACACATTACAAACACTGACAAAAAGTGACATTTGCATGTTGGAACATAAAACAGTGGGACTACAGTGACAAACAGTGAAAACATTATTGAAAGGTTAAACGGCATCACATATTCATTGAAGCAGAACATGTTGTTAGATAACAATATGTTGTCAATTTTGGAAACAATGATAACTCACAGGGTGGGTGCAGAAACATCATGTAAAAATGAGGTAAAGCTGTCTCTGTCTGATTCAGACTTTCCCCCTGGATCTGGGACAAGACATACTTGGTGTTATTCATGGAATGTTAGTACATCTATCAAGTAGATTTGCACAAAAATTACCTCCCTTCTGGATAAAAAAATAAATAAATAAATAACTGCTGTGTAACTGCTTGCTGTAATAGTTTGAGAGACAGAGAGAAGGACAGGTGAGTCTCTTGATCCAGCTCTGTACTCTTTGTGTCCGTGGTGGAGGGCAATGTGAAAATGGAGAACTACAGCCTGTAGTTTGAGCAACAGATTGAGAGCCTGCAAAATACCTCCAAAAAAACGAAAACGTAAATTACTTCATTTGGCAGTGTTTAGCTGAGTGGGGAGGAGGGAGGGAAGTTTACCACAGTTTATCTACACATGCTACGTATGTTATTATTTAAATCTGGTTGAAAATTGATGCAGTATCCCTTTAATTTTCTGTACTGACATCTAAACTAACCAATATACCTTAACAGTCTAAAAGAATTTTAAAAAATCCGTTATGGCCCATGGATTTGGTGTGTCATTCCAAGATTTTCAGTGGCTCCATCTGGTCCACCCCTGTGAAACACTTCTGGGGGCGCCACTGCAGAACAATGCCTGGTTATCAACATAGACGACTGGCAACACAGTGTACCAAGAAAACAAATAGAATTAAGGGCTAAGAAATAACACACACACACACACACACACACACACACACACACACACACACACATCATCATCATCAATGCGTTCCTCCTCCCATTCATTAACTATTCCTTTCAGTTAATTAAAGGTTACTCAGATGGAATAAGGCTTATCTCGAGAGTCACTCTGAGCTAACTGCTGACACGTGTACACCACACACACACACACAAACAAACACACGTACATGCAACTTTGACTCCTCACTGTGAAAGCCATTCATTGGACTTATCTTTGTGGAAAGACTATCAGATGTGCATCACACGCAGGGAATCTTTGTCTCCATGTGCTCGTGTTTTCCTATACTCTGCACACTGACTACACACGCACACTGAGGTGAGTGTTGGAGCATGCAAGATAAGATGTGCCTATCATCCAAAAATCACACAAGTGCACAAACGTATCTGGAGAAGCCATCTGCGGGAGCTGACACATCGCTCCATTGATGTGAGCGAGAGAGGCTGCCGCTTTCAGAGGATTAGCGTAAGAACCAAATACTACATGTTTCAAATGTGACAGGAAGCCACCTGTGTTGTGTCTGTCTAAAGGCTTTCCTGTGTTCATCTGCCTGGCGAGCGTGCCTTCAGCGGCAGGGAAAACCCTGCTTTTGAATAACAACAAATATTTGCGTGCTTTTTGTGTGGGAGTCAGGGCAGCAGCGTTGTTTTACCTCGCTCACTGACAGTCACAACAAATTGTTTTCCATGTAGAAAAGCCAAGCTGTGCCACACT
Source organism: Plectropomus leopardus (assembly GCF_008729295.1). NCBI lineage: Eukaryota > Metazoa > Chordata > Actinopteri > Perciformes > Serranidae > Plectropomus > Plectropomus leopardus. Next base: position 24,254,871 of record NC_056483.1, read on the forward strand.
GCTTGTGTATTTAAAAACTGCATTTTCCCAGTGACAGGGCCCCCATGCTGAGTTAAATGAAGGCATTTATTCTCCAACCGAATCGGGCCTGGAGATATGCTTTCATTAGGACTGCGATTAGCATAGTGCTTGTTACCGCTGGGCCTGTTAGCGAAACAGAGCTGTCTGTCTGTCTCTACACGTCCCCTCATTACAAACAACATGGAAATCAGCCGTAGAATGGAGTTATGCGCATCACAGATAGGACACATAGGTTAGAGCCTGGAAAAAAAAAAAAGAAAAAAGTTTAATGGCTTGAGAAAAGAATGATGGCTGATTTTAATGTGCCTGAGCATCTGGACAAATAGGGGAGAGATTGGCTAATGTCGGGCATTTTCATCTCCAGTGCGCTGTGGCGGTTAACAAGAGAGAAACAGACAATAGTTCAAATAGTTCAGTGGAAATTATTCACAGAGAAAAGCAGCTGCGAGACTCTCGATGGAAAACTGCGGGACACAGAGCGCAGGGTGTGATGCTACATGGTGGTTTCTGGCTTTAATCATTCCATCCATCAGCCGCTTCTAAAACAAATGATTGCAATGTGGAAAGTGTTGCACAGCCAACTTTCTCTTTCCAATTTGTGTCAAAGAAGCAAAGGCCTGGAATCTGTTGTAAAAGTTATGTATCACACTTCCATAATGTGTTAATATTCTTGTTTTTTATGTTTTCAAATGCATCCAATACTTACCAAGCTACAACAGTTGAAAATAATTAACCCTTTCAGATCCTCCATACATTCCAATGGACAAAATTTAAGCAGGAAATCAAGCCCTTGTGTTGTCTTGTCTTGTTCTGTATACACCACTACAGCCCGATTGAATCTTAAACCCCAAAAGTATTTTGCATGAAGACACAACCTGTCAATCATCACAACTTTGTGAATATTGAGGTTTCCTCTCTTCACAGTGCAGAAAGACTGCATTTAATCAGTGGAATACCGTCGTTTTTATTACAACATACCTTTCATAATTGTTTTCTTTACTAAAGTAGAGGTTTTTCATTATTATTATATTATTATTATTATTATTATTATTATTATTATTAGTGCTAATGGTAGTGCAGAGATGTAAAACATATATTTTTTTAGCAATAAATCTTACTTGTGTAGACCAGAAATTAGAAGGGATGTGCAGAAAGTAGTTTGGAATGCATTTTATTATTATTATGAAAATAATTGTATAACTGCTGGGTCAAAAACGACCTTGAAGACAATATTTATGAACAAAGGCAATGTTTCCCTTTTTCTCATGTTGGGGTCATTCCAGGGAAGATTCATCAAATTTCAAGTTGGAAAAAAAAAACAAAACAACAACAACAAACATTTAGAGAGTTTTCTATGCTGTTAAACATAGTTGTGGATCCTTTTTGATCTTTAGACAACATGAGGGATGAGGGTTAAGTAACTTGTAACTGAGTATTTCAACACTGTATTATTGCTACTTCCACCACTGCTGTGTTTTTTACATTTCCAGTCAAGTTTTGGCTTTAAAAAAACACAATGTTTATCACCAGTGTTGGAACTGAGCTGTAACATGATGTGCTATGATTGAAAGCGCCAGAACAACTTCTTAATTGGCTTTGTGGTGAGATTGTTTTCTCCCCCACACCATGATGCACCCAGCTGCCCACCCCCTGTGCTTTCTATTATGTAGGTGAGAAAACAATCTCACCACAAAGTCAATTAAGAAGTTGTTCTGGAGCCTTCAATCATATCACACACTCTTCCAATGCAGATGGAGTTTGTCAAGTTGTTGTGGAATTGTAGATGATTAGGGATGTTTTTCTGAGATTGATATTCCCAAGATTGACGCCATTGTCTGATTATTTTCTCAACTCTGTAAATTCATGGTCTCATAAATCGGGCAAGAAAAAACCATCATATCAGTATACAACAGGAAGCATGTGTTTGTACCTGCCTAATAAGGAATGTACCTACGTAATAAGGAATCAGCAAGGGGCCCTGGTTACACATATACATGAATATGAAAATAAAGAAAGTGGTTTCAATCAAATTACACAACAACTGACTGTTTTCACTCTGCAGAGGCCCGTTAACGTGTTCAAATCTTATTTCATTGTTAAATAATGGTGAACACGTATGACCAAAGTCCTTATCTATGACTCAAGACAGTGGACAGTTAAATTCAGCCTTACTGAGCAACGAGGCATCAATATGCCTATGAAGTTAATTTATCCATTGAAGTACTACTGCATCTTTTATTTGTCATACTGGCAACTTTTTTTTTGTTTACTGACTTGGCCCATCATCAAACAGGTCTCATTGTAACAACTTACAGATTTTGTAATAACCGTTACATTATTTTTTTTGCTGCGTCTGGATTCATTCATTGCTCCAAAGGAAAAAAAGTCTATGAGGACACATTTATCGTGCTCTAGAGAGCAGATGTCCTGACTCACTGCATTTAGCCTCGATGTGGCCTGTCTCCTCAAATAAATCGAAGTAAGAATTTCTAAGTAGTTCCCAGGCAATTGAGACAGCGAGCTCATTTTATTGTCTCAGAAAACTGGCACTACACATTGATTCAGCTCTGCCTGAGATCTCGCCTGATGCTTTTAGATTCCACCATGCTTTCTGCTGGGCTTCCCATTCTCTCTTATTTGTCATCTCTCTCACACATACTCACAGCTCTCATTACTGTGCTTAGATGGTTAGGCAGTTTGCAAATATTCCAGACCCTTGTTGGCCTTTAACTTGAGTTTTAGTGTTAAACTTTTTTGGCATTGTATTGTTAGCTTCACCTTCCCTCCTCACAATTGATCAAGTCTTTGCCTCCACAGCTGTCATTTATCTTTGATGGACTGTCTACCATAAGGATGTAACTCTTAAGAAGCCAAACTAACTGGCAGCTGCCAAGCCACCACAGGTGTCACAGAAGCTGCAAGCAAATGTTGCTCGTCTTCATTGTTCAGCTACACCGAGCTTTGAGTTTTAAGGTGTCTTTTCTCAGTTCATCCTCTATTAAGATGCAAAATCCTGGACTAGATTAAATTGTGTTGCCAACATTTCTAAAACAAGACTAGGTAAAAACCTATTACATGGCTAGACGATGCATGGAATGCTACTTTTCATTTAAAAAGGCTTTTAGTTTGAAACAGGAAGTGGCTGGGATTCACAGAGTCATGGATTTATTCACCTTGACTTTCGCCTTCAACGCTGGCCCCATTGTAGTGTTCCAGTCGGAAAATGAATAATGTTGTTGAATAATGTTAAAATGAAGAAAAGAACAGTTAGACACAGTTGCACAGAGAGGAGTTTCTTTCTCTGAAGCTTTACCTAATAAACATCCCAGTGTGACCAGTGGGGACTGCACAGATGTCCACCACTATCAAAGCCAAGTTTCACCGCTAACGTCAATTTGTAAAACAACCCATCGGCGTCAATTACCAAAAGGCTTTCGCATTTATAGGGCTGGCCTTGCATGCTTCAGCCCAGCCAATAATTTCTCTACAACATCTGCACACATCAGCTGCAGTATGTTTAGGGTTAGAGAAAGATTGATTATGGCAATAAACCATGGATTAACATGTTCTCATCCCAAGTTGTCACACATTGTCGCTTTGTCATTGAACTTTCGCTTCCACAAATTATGCTCTAAGTATCCCTCTATGTCTTCTGTTGACATTTGTTATTAAAGGCAGTGTTGGTTAGCTTTACACAACACATGCACATGGTTAGGTTGAGGAAAAAACATCATGGTTTGGCTCAACTAGCAGTCTTTCAACCTGACACTGTCCAATGGCATGTCTTGCTGCATAATCACCTGAAACTACTCGTCTGCATGTCATACTGGCGAGCCAGGTGCCGTCCTGCTGAATAGCGCTGTATTATAAAATGTAATGGCTGACAAAGTGACAGTATTTGATGACTTTGGAATGAGAATGGGCTAGAGATGAACTCCACACTTTCACACAAAAGTTGGATGCTTTACACAACAATCCATCACCAAAACTGTTACAATCCACTTCGCTACATAAAGGACACGCTACTTCCTGTATTGACATGCAGTGTTGGGGATTTTTAAAAATACAAATGTACTGCAAGCAGAGAGGCAGGCAGAATGATTTAAACAAAAATCGAGACTTAAATAAAAGCTGATAAAGTCCAGAGTCCAAACATCCAAATAATGGCAGGCAACAGAAGATGGGTAATCTAAAAGAAAACAACTCAGAATTAACCAAAAACAAAGTTCAAACCAGAGGCAGGGATGAAGAGCAAAACAGTGAGCAAACACAGGACAGAGGAGCACAACAGATGAGCCAACACAGTGTGAGGAGAAGACAGGGACTTAAATACACAGGGTTTGATCGACTAATAGAACACAGTGAGGAGCAAAAAGGGCAGGACAGCCAACAAAGAGGGCTAAACAGGTACAGGTGAAACTAATCAGGACCATCAAAAAAGGAGGGAAAAAACACAATGGGGGGAAGTGGAAAGCAAAAATGACACAAAGAGGACACAAACTACAAATAAAACAGGAAATGCGGCACCATGACATTCAGTCCACCTATTACTCAGATAAGCCAAATGTAATCATCCTAAGGGTAGAAAGAAATATAGCCTAATTCACCTGGACTTAACACTACAAATATGAAAAGGCCTTTAACATTTTTACATGGGGCAGCTGCAGCTCACTCCCAACCTGAATGGCGTAAACCCCTGTTGGAAGAGTACCATGGCCTCAGACTTAGAGGTGCTGACCTTCATCCCCGCCACTTCACACTCAGCTGCTCACTGGGGGTTGTGGTCTCATGACACCAAAACAACTACAAGCATCAGCAAAAAGTTGAAATTAAGTTCTGAGGTGTCTCAACACATTCTCATACCAGGTCGTTACATACTGACACTTTGTCAGTGGTATTCAAAGTCTACATGTTAAATTCTAAGTATTAAGACATTCTAGGACTGTGCTCCCAACACCGGGATGTCAACACAAACACATGGTTAGCATTTGACAACAAAAGCATGTGGTTACGTTCCTTACACAACAAAAGCACATGGCAACCAATGCCAGGATGTCAACTAAAGCACATGACAACCAATACCATGACGTCAACAAAAGCACATGACAACTATTGCCAGGATGTCAGCAAAAGCACATGATTATGGTTATGCAACATGGAGTGTAATGTTTGGGCAAAAAAAAGAGAACATGTTTAGTTGTAGAAAAAATAAAATAAAATTACAATTAGACAGGAAGCAAACACCGAACTCCTGCATGAAAGTCTGGGGTTTGATGGAACCATCCACTACCCCTGCTGCCTGCCCTACAGAGACCTTTGCGCTTCTTATATTAGGTAATTACCAGCATCATTGTAATTTAATGCCGTCCAGCATTGTATCACATGGCTGCAACTGACACCGCTCTTCAGCATACCATGCTGACGTGGCAGGTGCCATCCACCGGCGTATTGTAACACAGACACATATGGTTCTCTCTTGCCATGTTCTCAACTGGCACAGCACAGCAGTGTATCACACAGTGGTGAAACTTGGCTTTTGGTACCGGGCTCTTACACCGAGATCCCTACAAAAGTATGTGACAAAAACAGGCTGGGTAACTTGAAATTCTGTCTGTCAAAATTACAAACAGAATATAACACAACCCTCTCCAGCAGAAACTATGGGGTATGTTTCCACAGCACCCACATTTCCAAAACACCCCTCTCAAAACCTCCAAGGGAACATGATCATAAGATTTTATAATGGAAACATGCATGGCCAATGCAGACTGGATGACCCCTCCAGCATTCTGTAAGGTATGAATGTTATTAACCATGCTCCTCTGCAACGTCCACGGAGAGCTTCATGAGCAGGTTTAGAGTAATCTGTGTGCCATTTAATTTTACACACATTTATGTCACATTTGCACAATCCTTTGAGAGGGATTTAGAATTGAACATTCTGTATGAACCAGCATAAAACATTTTCACTCTGGCCTTGATGTGCGTTGAAACAACCATGAGGCTGTGATCACTAAATCCTACCCATGCTGATACAGCTCCTGAGCACTGAAAAGGAGTCTTGATGTATGCAAGACTCGGTGCAGTAGTGTTCTTCTCAGTGAAAGCACTTTCGTCATAATTTGTTTAATTCTGCTCTATAAATAAATTGATTTGACGATGAAGTCTAACCTTTTCGTTGTTTAATTTCACAGATGATAGCAGGCAGAAGCATCTTGCTTTGACTTACCTGGGTTGTGACTGACAGAAGGCGGGTCCTAATGTAATCACACATCAAATGCGAAATGAGGAAATCAGAGAAGCGTAAGTAGGCATGACACCCACTGCTGTCTTTTTGCTTTCAGTGTTCCCAAATGTACTTATTAATATAAAACAGTAGCTGGAATGTGTTTTTTTTTTTTCTTACATTAGCTCTGTGATGCAACTTTACAAAACATGATAGTCATTTACTATTTTACAGTGGTAAATTATCTCTATACGCAGAACTCAAACATATCTTCTATGATGATATGGAATTTGATACAAATTAATAAGTGAATAAAACATCAGGATAACGTATTTTGTTGTTTAGTTTTTAAGGCTTGTTGGAATGAGCCCAGCTGGCATGTTAAACTGTCATATTTACCAACATGTAAAAGATAAAAAGCATTTTTATTTTTTATTTTCAGTTTGACATTTATTCCAGAGCCATCCACTCCCCCGACTGGAGGATCAGATAGCTCATCAGCTGCTGCGATGAACTCTTCCAGACCTCTGAGCCTACCGTCTCTTCCCTTTTACCTCACACAACAAAATGCCTAAAGGATGTTACGCCACACAGCCCACTGATATTTTGCCTCGTTCCACAGGTAGAAAAACAGTTGCTGGAGGGAAGGCAAATACATTTCATGAGTCAGTGAATATGTGCAATCACAACTGTCAACAGAGCACACTCACAGGGTGAACTCGAGTGGACAGACAATAACCTTTTTTCTCTGAGTTTATGGTGAGTGGGATGAATTTAGGGCTTTCTCCCAAATCAATAAAGCAGCTGATCAGCCTGTTTAAGTGGGTTTTGCTCATAATATCTTCACTTTGGCTGGGTTCATAAACTTTACGGTGCATACAAACAGCAGTGGTTGACAGAAGGTGTTTTCATCATGGCTGTATTCTTATGTGCTAAGAGCAGGGTACAAAAAATCATTGGCCAATGGCCAATTTAAATGGTTTAATTTAATTGGTACATTTGTGCAAAAACAACTTTTTAACCACTGTGCTTTTGTAAGGCAACATGTTATTTAGAAAAACCCAAATAATCAATTAGTCGGTCAAAGGATTGCTTTGACAAAGTCAGAGAAACTTGGCTAATGGGTAACAGCGAAACTGGCTTCATAGTGCCCCCAAAACACATGCAAGGGTTAGGATAAAGTTTGTTTGATGTTCAAATTTGAGTGATTAATTAATCTCCTCTTTAAAAGCATTTTATTAGTTAGCCATCCTGGATTTCATGCGTTCATTTTTATTTTATGTACACAGGTTGGAGGTCTTACAATGCACAAAAAACTCACAAAACTTTACAACTTTGCCAACTACTCATTATTTTGATTTGGTGGTGTAACCGGGCTTGACACATTGGCTCCATAGTGCCTCCTAATCACTTTTGACCTTTGAACTCATCTTCGACACCTTTGGTATCATGCTGTTCTGGCTAAAGTGTATGAGTACTTCAGCTCAACAACGAGCCAAACTCCACTCCAAAAATGATAGAGTCATGTAGTAAGCTTGACCATTTACTGAAGGCTCTTCATTTGGTACATGGACATGGAGTAAAAACTGAAAACAAACATAAATACAACAGTTTTACATGCTGTCTTGTCCTGTAAAAACCTGTAAAAAATCATTTTTAACTACTGCAAAACAAACGTTTTAACATTTATTTATGATCTATTTTTATCCTTGACTAATTTATGCAATATGAAATATTACTCGTGGCAGTGCCTCCATTGTGTTGATATTATTTAAATTAATTGAGAGCCGAACAACAATCATTTGACATCTTCTCTGTCTGCGTCGCGTCTCCACTACACTTCCTGTTTCTCTAACAGAGAGCCCTTCAAAATAAAATACTTCCGTGTGGAGTGCTTATCAAAATAAAAGTTTGTTAAAGAAATGTTACAACATTTTAAACATTGCAAAGTTTATGAACAAATAGTAACAACACACTCCCCGCCTGACCTGATGAGGTCACTGTTTGATTACTATACAGGTCCTGAACATCATTCCTCTTTAGGTAGAAGCAGAACTACTTCAGTGACTGGCCTATGGAAGGTCTTTGTACAACCTTGGTCCATGGTCTTCACTTCCACCGTATGTACTCTTCCTTCTTTTCCTGGAAAAGTGCATGTGATCCTAGCCATTGGCCAGTTGTTACGAGCAACTTGATTGTCCTTCAGCAAGACGATATCTCCCTATTGCAGGATTCTGTCCACTTCTTTCTCTTTTGCAATGTGGGCAGACTCCAACGTCTCCAGAACTGGTCAGCCAAAGCTTGTACTTGTCTCCACTGCTTGATGTATAAATCCTTTTCTGTGGTCTCCTAGAGGAGGTGAAAGTCCAGTTTTCTTTGTGAGAATCATTGAAGGTGAGAGTATGAATGGAGAGTCTGGGTCCGCAGTGGTCGCGAATTCATGATCCCTGTCACTTCGGCCATGAGTGTGCACAACACTTCATGTGTCAGATGGACATTATCTTGGAGCAACATGGAGTCAATGATCCTCCGTGCCGTGGCTATCATCCTCTCCCACGAACCACCCATGTGTTAGCTATGAGGAGGGTTGAACTCCCAAGAGCATCCTTGTGTAGAAGTTAGTCTCATTGAGCTTAGTGTCTAGCTCATCCTGGATGAGCTCTGCCATCTCTACAGCTAAGACAGCAGCGCAAAGCTCGAGTCTCTGGACAGTAGCTTCGGACTGAGGAGCTAACTTTGACTTTCCCATCACAAAGCCTATGTCAACATGTCTGTCTTGTTGCACTGCCTTAAGGTACGCAACTGCACTGATTGCCGTTGTGGAGGCGGCAAAAAACTCACATAACTCTGTGTGTACTGCCTTGGTGAGGGAGGTTTTTGTGTATGCACGCAACTTATGCAGGTCTTTCAGGTCCTGCAGGGAGTCTCGCCAGGCTGTCCATTTAGGAAGCTTCTCAGCAGGGACTGGACTGTCCCAGGTGGACTGGTCACATGGGGAGTCACATGACACTGTCATGTGACTCCCCACCTTGACAGATTTTCTCTTTAATACGCAGAAGCTTGTGCATGGTTGGAGCATTGAAGGGCGGCCATTCTCTAACACATTGGTCTTGAATGTCGTGACCATCGGCTTGTGCGCACTACCCAGGCATACTTCTCCTACCAGCACCCAGCCCAAGTCCAAGCATTGAGCGAAGGGGGCATTGTGTGGCCCATTGACTTGTTGTCTTACTTTATGCACTCTGATGACATCTCTGCCAAGCAACAGTAAGATCTCTGCCTGAGGGTCTAACTCTGAGATATGCTTGGCAACCTTCTTTAGGTGCGGGTGGTGCAGGGATGCATCTTGCGTGGGGATTTCAGACCTGTTGTTGATCTCATTGCACTCGATAAGTGGCGTAAGGGGAATCCTATAGTTGCCATCAAGTGACTCGATCTCAAACCCCGCCGGATGTCTCGACTATACCTGAACACGTCTTGAGATAGTATGAAGATGGTTCAGCCTTTATGTGAAACAGATGAAAGAATTCACATCTTGCCAATTACCGATTGCTTATTACATAAGCTTTGACAGTTTTGTCCTGTGAGCCCTTTGGGTACAGTTTTACAAGACAGATCTTGGAGCATGATCTTCCAACTTGGCCCAGGCCACATATTTCTATGCAGTTAGAGCTGATAATGGCTTCGCTGTCATGGGCTTCTTCCTGCTCCTCGACATTCTCTGCCGAAGATGAAAAAGGCCTGGATGGCTGCGAGACTGGCCCGGGATGCATGGCTGTTTCATGAAAGCTGCTGTTGCACTCAGCACACATTACTGCTCTTTTGCAGTCCTTTGCTAGATGAGTGGATGAGGCTACACATTTGAAACAAATCCCCTTATCCTTGAGAAAGGCCTTTCTATCAGACAGTGCTTTGTTTCTAAATGTCCTGCACTTCTTAAGAGGGTGTGCTTTGTTGTGGATTGGGCATGTTTTGACTAGGTCATTCTCGCTCTTTACAGGATCTGCATCAGAGTTCTCCAAAGGGACGTTGGTCTTGTGAACCGAGATTGTATTTCTGGAGCTGTGACTTTTAAAGGTAAGTCGATCTTGTTTTGTAGATATGGTGCTACTGCTGGGAAGAACAAAGCTTGGATCATTGCGCTTTCTTGCTTCATGCCAGACAAACCTAGTAAAGTATACGAATGGTGGGTAACAGCCACTGTTATCTTCCTTCCACTTGTAGCCACCGGACACCCATTTTTCTTGAAGTGCATTAGGTAGTCTCCCGACGATGGGGTTTATGCCTCGACAATCCCGGGAGACCACTATCCTCCTTTGCACACTGTAGCTCCATGAGCAGGTCACCAAGTTCTTTTAGCTTTTTGTTGTCTTTTGCTGACACTCTTGGGAATTCATCCAGCCTCTTGAATAGGGACCTCTTTAATTCAGGAGCTGCATAGCATTCGTGGAGTCTCTCCCATGCCTTTGTAAGAGCTGCTGTTGGGTTATTCACATGCACAGAGCGCATCCGTTTGACATGTTCACTAGATTCTCTACCAAGCCATTTAGTCATTAAGTCCAATTCCTCTGTTGGTGTGAGGCCTAGCCCTCTGGTGGCATGGGTGTAGGATGAGTGCCAAGCATGGTAGTTTTCAGCTCTGTCGTCAAACTGATACAGGCTAGAGTTCACTAAGTCTCGTCAAGCTAGGAGGTATATGAGAGGTTCGGTTGTGGTCGGATTAGTGTTAGCTATTGGTGTGTTGTGGGGACTGTAAGGCTGGGCTGAAGCATTTAATTTGGGGTAAGCCTTGCTTGAATGTCTTTGGTAATCATATTCTTCATAGGAGGGCTTATATTCATCTTTAATAGGATATGGTGTACCCTCCATTTGATTGTTAAATGATCTTGGTCTGCTAATGGAGTTAGCATATGATGGCCGTTTACTATGTGTTACTTGGGTCTGCTGTGATGGATAGTTAGCACTGTCACAGACTTGTAGGAGAGAGATGACAGGTGTGGATGGCTGACTTTTGTCTGGATAAGATTCTTTTTGAGATTTAACAAACTCACTTGTACGTTCCATTTTTTCCTCTTCTGAGATGGCATCCAGCACTTTAAAGTCTCCTTTTGTTTTGATTGCCTCCAAGGCTTCAGCATCTGCAATGGCTGCGTCTGCTTCACACTTGAAGATAAGTGCTTCCATTTCAGCATCAAATTTAGCTGTAGCTAGCTGTAGTTCTGCTTCCTGAGGAGCCTTTTCCATCTTCAGTCGAGCACCTTGGTTAGCATAAGCTGCTCTTACTTTGGCTTAAAATTGAGTTTTTGTGAAAAGCCATTAAAAGCCATTAAAGGAAAATTTTGGCAACTTGAGCTTACATTGTCCAGTCTGCCCCAAATTGAAGACATCAAAGTGCCTACTGAGTTAAAGTGATAACCCCACCTATTGGCAACAGTAAGCTAGCCTTATGTGACAAAAATAATCTGATTTTCATGAAATGTACATGGTGTGGTTGACATAGGATCTACAGCAACATGATGAATGACTAGTGCGTGCTCTGTAGTGCCACACAGCACACGTAGCACAACCTACTGACAAGTTGTCAGCCTTAATTGACAAAGTTCATATGGGAAATTTACATAATGTGTTCTACACATGATGTACAGCAATATCACATACAACAAGTATTTGTTCTTTAGCGTCATGTAGTGGACACAAAGTGGTACAACATTTGTAATAAATAATTTCCATTGTCCAAAAGCTTCTTAGGGACTTAAGATGATTACAAACAGTGTTGACCTGTGACATGATGAGTTGAATTGAATAATAATCAGACACAGCTAATATTAGCAGTTTCCTGACACCTCTGCCTGCTCCTGGCAGTGTTTTTTTTTAAAAAAAATATATCATTTTTAAAAACATAGTTATTTGCTCTCTTGCTGGGAATGGCATAAGGAAACTAAATATGAAGCTGGATAAAGAAGATATTAGCCTAGCTTAGCATAATGAATGGAAGAGATAGCCTGGGTCTGTCAATATGTAACAAAATATACATATTATCCCCACTGAAGTTCACTAATTAACATGTTGACCTTCGAGACAGCTTGAAACAGCAGATTTTTTTTTGAGAAAGTTTTGAATAACAGTGGATTTGTTTTGTTTCAAGTACAGTAGATATGGTTTGTTGTTTCCCAGATATATCTTTTTGTGAAATCCGCAAGCAAATCAAAATGTACTCTGCTACATATGGTCTTGATCTGATCATATGCATCAACAAGGTATTGTCTTTCTTCATTGTATAAAACTGTCAGTGAAAAAAAAAAGCAAAAGAGGAAATGCAAACAAAGGTTTATTTGAGCCTCACAGTAATTGAAGGCATTCTGATTTGATCAAGCAAAAATTTTATTTTATCCTGTAATTAAAGTGATTTCATTAAATAAAGGAGTCTTTGGCTCGGTTGCTTATGATCCCGCGTCGAGGGATTTTATGAGGCAAACAGGTGAAGGCAGTAATACCAAAATATTAAATCATTGAAGGAGAAAAAGAAAACAAAGAGCAAACACATTTATTCACAAGATGGGATTCAATTTGCATGCTGATTTCAAAACTGATTACTCCCTTGGCACAAACCACTAAAGAAGCAGTGAACTTAGAAAAATACTTTCCAGCTTAGAGAGTTTGACACATTCCAATAAAGAAGTTCAATTACTGGTCTCAGCGGAGACACACATGGAGAAAGACAGTCGGCAGCGAGCATGCTCCTTGCTTTAGCTATACAGTGGGTGTGAACGTGGCCGCGGTGTACATAGAGATGACAGATGATGGCCACAGCCTGGGCCCCAGCATGAGCTCCCTGATATTTAATAGCACATTATCAGTCTGAGAAATGCTTGTGGGTGTGAAGTATATACGATGAAAGCAGAGTGGGAACTTATATCATAAATCTCAAAAAAGCCAACATGAAAAGAAATTACATTTAAAAAACAAAGCTAGGGGGAAACATCTACAAGGAGACAATAGTCAGCATTTCGGCATCTTTCTAACCCCCCCACCCCATCATGCCATACAGTATGGCATGCCGTGGGAGTTAGTCTATGAGAGCTAATGGCTCACTGACTCAGCAACATACTAAATACACTCAGCACAGTGAAATCAACGAATATCTGATGATGGGAACGCAGCAACAGAATGCACAGAATAAGTGTAAATTGTACTGAAAATCCTTATTTTATTTTCATAAGAATTTATATATGGTAGCATCATCCAGAGGGTGCTGTGCCAGATTCAGTGGAGAGGGGCTTCTTTTACCAACTGTTCTAAAGAAGAGATTTCCAACATGTTCTCGTTCCAAGACGTCACATATGGCCGCTTTGTCTGTGGGCTTTTGTGTCTACATACTACGGTCTAGGTATCCTCCTGCTTCTGCTGTCAGTTTTCCGAGATCCTGCAACCAATGCTGGCATATCAACAAAAGCAAGTGGTTAGATTTTGAAAAAAACAAATGAAAAAATAACATGCTTTGGCTTAACATACATACGTGAAGCAAATGCCAGGCTTCCAGGTGAATGTCACAACACCATGAAAGGTTCCATCTGGCCGTGTTATAAACTGACTCAAACTGGTTGTTATTGGCCTAAAATGTGTCATTTACCCTAACCCAATACAAATTGGTTGTACCATGTCAATGACGCTTTAATTTGATTTCTGGTGTCAACACATTTAAGAAAAAAAAAAAAAAAACTTAGGAGGTTATGGGCAAATGAGACAACATCATTCCAAGATTATTCCATCCATCCATCCATGTGTGTTATACTGTAGGCAGAGGTCAGAGTCAGCTCCTGCCTCCTTAGAGATAGCAGGGATTCCATATCTCACTCAAGGACACTTGAGCACAGAGTGGTGTACTGAAGCTACATGTTCCACTTGAAGGACATCACTTGTATTAAGTGCACTATCCATCTTTTGGTGCATGAATCTATAGTCTCTCTAACAGATTCCGTCGCAGTTTTACTATGAGCCTGTGGTTAATTTAAATGAAATGTTGTTCTATTGAGCAGCTGTGTTTGCAACAGGACGAGAGGCAATGTGCCTGAAACAGACAAAAGTTCAATTCTTTCTGTATGTGGAGCACAAACTGATTAAAAATTTTAGTCACTTTGCGGAAATGTTGATAAGGATAAAAGATACAGCACTCCAAAGTGATAGTCATTTATCTATGCAAAATAGTTATGGCTGAGGGCTTGGTGACAAAGAGAGTACTTGCAAGGTTAGTCGGTATTACCTTCACTGTAAAAAAAAATCTATTGTTTTTATGGAGAAAAACAAAACAAAACAAGCAAAACCCTGGCAGCTGTGGTTGTCAGAATAATTTTGTAAACTGTATAATTCAAACTTCCATTTGGAAGACAAAAATAAAAAAAATGGTTTATTTATTTGAGGGAGGGGGTGGGATTGATTTTTGGTATTTCTGTGACGGCTTGTATTTATTTATTTACTTTTTTAGCTTTACTTGTTAGTTACTGTTGATTTTATCCTGCTGATTTCTTTAAAACTGATAGAAATAAAAGGTTAAAAAAAGATGACGCACTTTTTATTATTTTTTAAACCCTTTATTTACCATTTAGTGCATACACATTACCAAATACAAGGTCAAAAACAATTATATTGGATTGGATATTAGATAAAAGGGAAAAAGCGTCCACAATAATTAACATAAAGATAGTCAAAATAAATAAATAAAACAGTCTTGTTACATCTGAGGATCTGCAGTTCCACTCAGAGGAGTCTGTTATCGGTGTAGAAGTCACAGGTGTTTCCTGCAGGCTGGTATTAATGAAACAGAGTCATATCCTTTGGGTGCAAAGGAGTTCAAGTTAATTTGTACAGCACATCTCATACACAGGTGAAGTCAAAGTGCTCCACACTTTCAAAACAGAATCAATACAAATAAGTAAAAATAAAAACATCAAATGTGTTCTAAAGTCCATAAATACAAACTCTCCCTCCTCACGGAGCTGTGGATGGGAGGCTGCTGAGAGGCCAGGAGAAAAGGGAACTTTGAAGGCAGCTTTTAACAAAGGGAAGTGTGAGGGGACATTTGAGGTCGGTTATTGTCGAGGCTGGGAGCAAAATAAGTAAAAGCAGCTCAGCCAGATTTAATTCTTCAAACAACGAGGAGGCTAGTGTGAGATAACCTGAGAGCCCTGAGAGACTCTAAACCAGTGCCCAGGCCACAGAAGGACCATTTAGTGTTGATTCTTAAGGGCATGATTCGGGCATTTTGAACCATGGATCTGATTACTGGAGCCTCTGGCCACCATTCTTATGATTATTCTCTATGATGTGTATTCATCACATCTAAGAATGCAGTGACTTTGCAAACACAAAGACAAAAGCGGCAAAAACAACACAATTTCATCCCTCTGTGTTTACTTATGACGTTTTAGGTATCCTTCTGCATCAGCTGTTTACACTCTCAGATGCCGTGACTGTGATGTAAACAAATACACATTGTAGGAAGCCAGCACCGTCCTTATGTTTACACAACAGCTCATGGCAACCAGCACAGACCGTCACAAGGGCTAGGATTAGGCAACAAAGTCAAAGATGGTTAGGTTTAGGCAAAAGAGGCATGAAGCAGAAGTGGTTTCCAGTTTGTTGTGCAATTTGAAATTTCATGGATGAGTGGACAGACAGACTCAGTCATGTTGTGATGAATCTTTTTTTTTTAACGCAGAGTAATGAATTAATTTTGCAACATTTAGTTTTGGATTTAGATTACTTTTGGCAGCTGTGTTTCAAGATTTATGTAAAGTAATCTATGCTAACCTTAATATATGGCTAGTCTCTTTCAGGTAACACTGTGCCATGAAAAAAAAAATCCCAACCTAATCGGTTTCATGTCATTATGTTTGTGAGTGCCACAGAAATCAGAGGTCAAAAAATAATCCTTGTATTTTTTTAACACACACACACACACACACACCCACACACATATCAGTATAGTATGTCAAGGTTAAGGGAAGCAGGTCTATAAAGTTTTGGAAACAATGTCACTAGATGGTTTGTTTTCAAATCACCTGTGTGATCAGTTGGCTGCTTGTGTCTCTTGTTAGTGATGCCACAGTTTTTAGAGATCTCAGCATTCAACTTATTAATTAAAAAGCAGCCAAAACTGCAAAAAATATTGTCGGACCCAAGCTGTTAACCAGAATTATGCATTTATTCCAGATACTATGGTGAACCACGGTAATTATAAGAAAACCAGCGTCTACCTTTGCCCAGCCCAACTACTGATTTGTGAATGAGCTGCATCAGCTCAGTATTATAGTACTCCTTCCATGACTGTAGTAAAGCTTGGACTTTAGTCTCAATCTGTTTGCCTCATGCTCTAAACATCACTGCCTGGGATGAATTAAAAGCTTGTCTTCTATCAGCCAGCCAGCCAGACTACTTCATCACATTACATTTAACCAGGGTGACTGTTTGTGTGTGTGTGTGTGTGTGTGTGTGTGTGTGTGTGTGTGTGTGTGTGTGTGTGCGTGTGTAAAGTAGTTCATCACATTAGATGTAACCTGCCCAGGCCGCCAGGCTTTGCCTTCATTGATCACAGTCAGACACTGTCGACACTCATTTAGTTTCCTGATATCTAACTAACGTCCTTTACCGGCCAAACAGCGTGCAGGTAGACAGAGTAAGAGAGACAGACAGAGAGAGAGAGAGAGAGAGGGAGGAAGTAAATATTGCAGTGCGTGTGTGTGTGTGTGTGTCTGTGTTTGAAAAAGAGATAATTTCCTCCTTTGCTAGACTTAAATAATGTGAATCAAATACAAGGGAGATGAATAGTGTGTCAACATGGAAGTTTCTCCACATATTTCACCTGAGCATTTAGTAGAGGAGACACCCTACACACATCTCTCTCTCTAACTATCTGTCTTTCTCTCTCTAACTTTCTTTCTCTCCCTCTCTCTCTCTACATTTCTCCTGTGGCAGAAGCCTGGTGGTCAATTTGGAAACCTCACAATTTGCCAGAATTGTGGAAATGTTCATCAGTTGGGTGATAACACGATGCCAATAACAAATCGCCACAGTGTCAATGAATTACACCTCAGATGATGAAGTCTAACAGGCAACTCACTGATGGTGATAAACTCACACAAATATGACAAAAACAGCCTAAATCACTATATTCTGACACACAGACACATTCTAAACACTGACAAAAAGGGACGTTTGCATTTTGCAACGCAAAACTGTAAACTAAAAACTATTGGCACGGAGTGAAAACGTGCTTGAAAGGCTAAACGACATCAAATATGGATTGAAACAGCACATTCCATTAGATAACAACATGTTGTAAACTTTGGAAATGACTCTTGCTGACAAGAGACAGTAACTAATAAATAATAATGACAATAACTCTTTTAGAGTTATTGGAAATATTTGGCATCTTCTGACATCCTCCATCAGCTGTGCCATGAAACGACGGCTACTAACTTAAAAATAATTTTTTTTTGTTTGCAGATGTAGTAATTTGTAGTAATCTGTTTCTGGAAACATATCTTTTTAGCAGATATCTTCATCAAAACATGGCTGAGCAAGCTGAGCATTTTCCTGTTTATATCTGGTGTATTTATTTATTTTGGGAAACCCCACAATCTCTAGCATAAGCACAAGTTGGCCAGCAGACTCAACAGGGACTAGGAAACGTGTCTTCAGGTCGTTAGGTTCCACCTACTTGCTGGAATAGCAAACTAGGTTTTATTACACTGACGTGACTGATTTCCAGTTATTAGTCAGACTCTGTGTATTTCCATGGAAACGGGGATAACACTCCCAAAAAACTTTTTAATTTTGAAAACTAATTGCCCCAAAACAAGAATACATTTTAATAATACATTTTTGTTTTGTTGGTAATAGTTGTATAATCACAATATTACACTCGAGGGTGTGCATCAACTTTATTTGAGCACTTCAGTGACTAGGCCTGGTGCCAGGATTAAAATTTTATTTAACAAAATTATTTAATATACCCTTGTATTATACCCAAAAAGGCTAACCAATTCAAACATAAGGCTACCATTTCAAAATTGAAAACAATTATTAGCATTGCACAAAAAAGAACAGGCAGAGTGCTAAATTTATGAACCTGTCCAAATCAGCAATGACGGACACATGGAAACAGCTGGAGCTTGCAGCAGCATTCTCTAACTCCCTCTCTGTTGACTGTCCCTTCCTTGTCGCATCTGTGGATTGATACAATGGAGGCAAATTTGAATCAGGGCCAAAAGTTATATTCACAGCAACGAAAAGCATGCAGACTGAGGAATCGATTAGTCTGCTTGCCTGTGTGTGTGTGTATGTGTGAGAGAATTTTTTTTGTTTGTGTGTCTGTGCGACGTCATGGACAGGCAGGAGAACAGGTAAACAGTAGAAAGCAGCAGGAACAGAGGTCTCTGAAAACTTTTCAGCGGTTTCTTCTCTTTATTTACCTTTCTCTTTTAAACTCGGTGTAGACTAACTTGGAACAATGTTCATCTGGTTAAGGATCTGAAATTAACATTGGAGCTGGAGGTGATGAAAACCCATGTCTACTGCGGAGTCACTTGACCAGGGTGTGAATGCTGATTGTACACATTACCATCGCATGAAAAAGCCAGATGATTGTGGGTGTTGGCAGGTTTTTTGTGCAGTGGCGGGGAGGCTTAGGTGTCAATTCATGTCCGTCTGTCTGTTTCCGCTCTGTTTCAGCACCATGGACAGCGCAGCATTAAAATACACCTTTGCAAAATGCGTGATGCTCAAACAGAGGGCAAAAAATACAACTGAGGGGGCAAAGTTTGACCACATCACTGTTGGGCCTAAATGACGTTAAAGCATACCCCCCTTGTGTAATATTGCTTGAACTGGAGTTGAAGTACTAAAGTGTCAGTGTCATAGGTGTCACTTGAGGGGTGACTGCTACAGTCAGCAGAAGGTGAAGTACTGAAAGGGTTTTTTGTGCTAGTATCAGTGAGAGCGTTGAAAGTAGTTGAGGTGTCAGTTGAAGTGTAGAACAAAAAAAATGAAATCAGTTCAAGCATACTGACTCACTCTATTGACAAATCAGAAGATGGCAAGAGAAAAGGCAGACATAGAGATGGACAGAGTGTGTATTGGGTTTGAAAAGCCCTATCTGTGAGTCAAAGCGCAGCAGTGTGAGACGCTGCACTGCTCTAATCCACCTCTTCCAGCTCACTCACTACACTGGTTTGCGCATTCTTTAATCTGTATTTGCCTTCTCTTTCTCACATCTCTGTCCCCATCTTGCTCAGCTGTATTCACATGTTTATCTCTGCCTCTTTCTCCTGCTGTCTCCTCTCCTCTGACACTGCCTCCTCTCTCCTCCGTCTCACTTCTCCATCTTAATCCCCCCTCAGCTCCACTGCACTCATCTTTCCTGCCCTGTCTGTTTTCCCTGTGGTGTCTCTCTCTATCTCTCCACATCCCACTTTTGACTTCCTCTTGTCCTCCCTCTCTCCTCAGCAAAGACAGCTTTATCAGCTGGGACCCAGTCTGGAGTAGCGCAGCCATTCACAAAGCACACATCTCTGTCACCTCCAGCCTCTTAATCCTCAGGGCCAATCACAGACAGCCTCGCCGCCAGGAGGGAGCGCACAATACACTCTGACTCACACACACACACACACACACACGCACACACAAATGCTTCATGTATATTTAAAGGGATGGTCTGACGTTTTAAGATATGTCCTGTTTGATTCCATCTGTGAGTTTGCTGTAGAGATCGGCCCAAGATGTGTTAAACTGAGTTTAGCTCCAACAGTTTGCAGACAGCACTGCTGGAGAGGCTCCAACAAATTAGGAATATAGATTTCACCAACTTTAATACTGAGACCTTTCCAAAACTGCATATCAGGACTCCATAGGATTAATATATACTTTTAATCATTTAAAAAGAAAAATGATATATGTTTTTAGATTGTTTTGGGCTTGTCTCAGACTCAACTTCCCTCGCCTCTAAAGCCTGGTATACACTGAGTGATTTTTGGCTGTCCCAGACAAAAGATGACCATTTTGACAGAATCGAGGTGATGTATTTGGTCGTGACTCAAAGAGGGAGTTAGCATACCAATGGTTCTTGCATTAAACGTTAAACCTTTGTTGTGGTTTGGCCTTTCATTCACACCACAACAATATTTTAGGGGCCTGAAATTGCAAAATTTTAAAACTGGGTGCAGCAGAGTAATTTTTTGGAAACCCCACCCCTTCTGTTACTGTGTAAACTGGGAATACACGGATCCTGTGAGAATGTTGACATCATTGCTGCACATGTGCAGGCACATGGTGTTCCATCTATGTTGTTTTTTTTATTACAAAGTTAGACCTCTAAACACTGGCCTTGCATGCATACTACAGCATTTTTGGCTGTTATTGCGGATCCATGTACACTAGGATTGTTCTCACAATGCAGCACTTATATGCTAATAAATTACTTTGAGCTCTTGCTGCAAAATTGTCATGTCAAGTTAGCCTCTTCTCTGACAGCAACACATTCTCCTCCTCCCCTTCTTTAAATTTTTTCAACACACATAAATGCCACAATAGCAAGGGTTCCATTCACATTTGTTTTCATGTTTCTCTTACCACTACAGCAGCATTGATGGATAACACATGCTGAAAACGTTTTCTTCTTGCGTATTGACTTTGATGTTGCAGTCTGCGATTTTGTAAACGTTGTCATCATACAGTCTGCAAGCCTAATACATAGTGGTCTTGTGTCCTTGTCTTTGGCTGGGCAGGATTTCTGATTTCAGGAGGTAAAACAGTCTATGTCATAGTATTTGACATTTTGTACATGGCCACAGATAACATAGGCGTAATCTGTTGACTAGTAGGCTCATAATTTCTCTCAGTGTACACGTGCTGAATTTATCCACCAAATATATTGCCACTGAATATGTGGCCACTTGCTAACATCTTCAACCCACTTTTTAATATCACACAGATCTGGAAGTCAGTCACCATTTGACAAAGTCAACGTAGCATTTGCGATCTTTGTTGATTAATCCTCTTGCTTATCCTGACAAGCTGTTGCTCCTCACCATACATACGCTGCCAAAATATGCGTTATTACTATGTCGTCATTGTGTACAAACTGGAAACGGGTCTATAAATTTATAGTTCAGTAAAAGTTCAGTGAATTCAGAGTTCTCTGTGGATTGAGTGTTTTCATACTTTACAGTTTTACTGTATATAGCACTTAAACTTCTTTATATTAAAAAACATAAATCTGACTTTCTAGAAAATGTGACCTTAAATCAATAAAGCTGTCTCCACCAGCCACCTCCAGCTGTATGAACATGTAATCTGAAGCGTCTTTTTAGTGATTTGTGTGTTTCCTTACACCTTCCAGGTGTAACTCCATGGATTGTGTATTATAGACACAGAAGGACTATGGCAGCTGCTCATGAGCTGCTGATTTGCCACTCTTACTACCTGAGATGCTCATTTTCCCTCCAAAACTTCAGGATGAAAAGACAAAACTGAAGTTGGACTGCTCCTTTAGATGCAGAGCACAGCCACACAGATTTGATCAGCGCTGCGGTGGCTTTAAATGGGAAACAAATGCAATTTATATTTAGTGGGAGAATAATTTTGCGACATTTGAGAAAGACTTGCTCTCAGCTATTTCCATACAAAGCACTCAGTGTTGGCCTTTTGCCTCAGTGGAATGGAACTTCCTCAAACCCCTGCGGTCAACTAAAGTCATTTTGAGAGAAACACAGGAATACAGAGTGAAAATGCTTCATTTCCCCCAAATGTTGTCAAATCCAGTCAGTGGTGGGTGTGATGTTGCAGGTGATGGCTGAATGAACGAACCCCCCCCCCACTCCCCCCCTCCCTCACACACACACACGCACACACACACACATTTGCTGGTGGAAGAATTTAATCGCTCCAGTAAATCAGTTATTTCAACAACACCGGCTCGCTCTGAAGAGCTACTGAAGCTTTTGATTGAGTTATGTATGCTTCAACACACACATCCACACATCCATGCACCAACACACACACCGTCGCACCGACAAACACCTGTCCAGGTCATAACACCTGTTTTTGTGTGCCTGCTATTTACAGTGAGGCGCGGCACAGTGCTGCAGGCTGACAGGACGGCTTGACAACATGGACGTCGTGTTCATTGTTTCACGCCGTGTCGCCTGTCCTTCACATCACAAAGAGCCAGCCAGCACACCCTCTCGCCCCGACACTGACAGCTACAGACTCTCACATGGCTTACACACACAAACACACACACACACATGCACAGCACAGACTGATGCACGCTTTTTTGAAACAGAATTTAGATGAGCTTTGACTGTTTTTAACTGTAACTATAAACTACTTGGATTGCTTCAAAATACTAAAATTCTGTGCAACTGCTCCCAATATGTTTGATTTAAACAAGTGCCACCATGCAAGACTGTATGCTAAAAAGGGGTTAAATTTAGTTTATTGCATGATGTCTGCAAAGACATTTTGAGACCGTTATATTTTGAGTCACAAGAAAGGGGAAAACATTAACAAATAATGTTACAAACTTTGTAAGGGAGGTGAATCTGCTTCCTGTGCCTTGACATTATGATGCAATACACTCAGCCAAAACTTAAAATATATGGAAACCCAAACAATACAGCAGCACACTATGTGCAGCCCGTTCTCATTCCAAACTCTTCAACTATGTCGGCTCTGTCAATGCTTTCAGTATACAAGCTTGATGCCAAAAGCCACCTTTTTACATCTCGCTGGAGCATGGCTGAACAGTGTCAGATTAGGACAGAGCTGGTGGCGTTGTTAGCTGATGGTCAGATGGCACCTGACATGTAGCCATGCAACGCTCACCTACAGCGTTACTTGAGAAAGCGGCCAGACAAAACCAGTTACATACACATGAATTGCAGAAGGATGGGGTCAGGAAATAACGTTGACCTGGAAGGGAGGTGGATGGATCCCATAAACAACCAACTTTCATGCAGGAGTCCGGAGTTCGCTCTCCATGTGGATGTGTGTGTGTTTTTTTTACACCTTTCCATCGTGAAGGTCCATGTTGGTTGCCATGTTTCTCATGTTGTGTAAATATGGTGACATGCTGCATCATCCAACCATTTGTATTTGTTGACATCACAATAACAGCATCCAGGA
Source organism: Plectropomus leopardus (assembly GCF_008729295.1). Lineage (NCBI taxonomy): Eukaryota > Metazoa > Chordata > Actinopteri > Perciformes > Serranidae > Plectropomus > Plectropomus leopardus. The sequence continues at coordinate 24,278,299 of NC_056483.1, forward strand.
GTGTGAACAGCAGAAGGATACCTCAAACATCACAGGTAGACACGGAAGGTCACTGACAGAGTGGCACCATGTGACGAGTTATCCACAATTTGCTCAACCGCTCACCACCAATTTGTAATAAAAAAAGGGGTGTTGATTAACAATTACCCACTGATAACTTAGATTACCCTGATGACATTGCTATGATATCATACATTATACCAAAACCTTTGCATCACATATTGCCATTTTGTCAATGGACTTCCATGTCTATATATTTCACTCTATATAGGTAAAAAAAAAAAAAAAAAAAGAAGAAAAATCATTACATTCAGACAGGAGGCAAATATCAGACTCCCTCATGAAAGTCCTGGGTTTGCTGGATGCATCCACCGCCCCACCCATCCACCCTATATAGACCTTCCAGCTTCTTGTATTACATTGTTACCAGCAGCATTTTAACCAGATGCTGTTCAGCTGCATATCATGTTGCCACGGCAGGTTCCATCCGGCGGTGTATCATAACACAGGAAATGGTTCTGTCTGGCCGCTGATGCTGCCGAGTGGTGTATCACACAGCTGCAAGAGGTGTCTATTGGCTTTAGAATCTTAGGCCAAAATCACTGCAAAAGCGTCAGTATTTGATGACCCCGGAATAAATATGGGCTGAGTATACTGTATGAGAAACACGCACGCACGCAGAATCAATCTCCGTTCATCATTGTTGAGTTGTTTTGACAGTGTTGTGATATTGATGTGTGTGTGTGTGTGTGTGTGTGTGTGTGTGTGTGTGTGTGTGTGTGTGTGTGTGTGTGTGCGTGTGTGTGTGTGCGTGTGTGAGAGGGAGGGATTGTATGGCCAGTCCTTCCTTCAACAGCCGCTGCACGTAAAGCCAGCAGCGCCTCTGCTGAATAATTCTGCACACACACACACACACACACACCAGGAGGTTGAATGAGGAGCGGGCAGCAGAGAGGAGCAGGAGGATTCGGTATGTTCTCTCCTTTCAGCAGCCGCTCAGGGACAAAAAGCTCCTGTTGGATTACAGCAGATAGACATTCATAGACTGCCATCAGGCTCCTGAGAGCAGCGAGGAGTCATCCACAGGGCAAGCTGCCTCCTGACACCTCCATTCTGAAACATGTCAAAAACAACAAATCCACTGGCAAAAATAATGTAGAAATGAGGACACATATTGAACAGGGAAAAAAAGCTATTCAGGAGAAAAGTCAGGGTTATGTTTGAGTTCTTGTTGTTGTTTCTCCTCACATTGTGAGATAATAACAAAATGAACATGCGGTGACTTATCATTGGACCCAACAGTGAATCAGAGCAGAAGCCAGAGAATAAACTAAAGCAGATGGTCAAAGTGACAGTGAGAGCGTCTCTGTCTACAGTCCAAGGAGGCTGACGTCACTGTCCTGGCCACGCTTTTTGACTGACAGCTGATCTCTGGCAGCAGCGGGGAAAAACACCACAATGAGGAGCGCCGTGCAACAGAACACAGAGACAAACATATCTCAGATTAAAAATAAAAACTGCAGAGACACAGTGTTGTTGTGGAAGGAAATCTCTCCTTCAATATTTAACCCTTAGGGCCCGCTTTAATATTACACACACACTCACTCCGTGAACAAACTGCGATTTTCTAAATTGAGCTTTAAAAAATAGTATACATAAATATCATTTTCTACTCTCATTGAGTTAATTTTTGAGCCAATGTCCGAATCACACACACAAGATGTTTATACATTTTCAAAAATTTAACTCTTTAAATGACAGGTTCTTACGATGTGTATGTTTTTAGAATTAAAATAAAAAGAAAAATTCATAATTTAAAAATAATTTATTTTCAATATATCACATAAAAAGTAGTCTAGCATGATACCACTGTAAAATGTGGCTTTTGGCATTGGTATCTTACACCAGAATCACTGACAAAACTACTGTGGTATTTGACAACTTCAGATGAGAACAGGCTGGCAGTATGAGTCACGCAACACAAAAATATTTTCTGAGCATGAGCATGGTCAGGCCACTTAATAAAACACTTCCATGTTGGATATACTAGTGTTTCCTTGCTCTGAGCTCCTCCAGATGCCTCCTCTCTCCTCGTCTCCTCATTTCATAAATGCGTATCCAAGAAATCGGAAAATCCGTGATGGCGGAGGAGGCACGATTTCCCGGGTACAGGAGGAGAGAGAGGATGCGAGGAAGCACAAGTTAGCATGATGAAAAGGACTTTAAAAAAAAAGATGTAGCCTACAAGGAGCCAGCCAAGGGTGACATTACTATCTCCGCCAATGCATTTCAAGGCAGCAGCGCACACATATGCAGCACATCGATGTGCTCACACGCACTTGTATTCTAATGCCCCGCAACTAGTGCCTATAGTGCTGCTCACGTGTACACACAGTGGAATACCACGACAAGCTAAAGCATGTAGCAAGTGGTTGAAGAGGCTACAAGGCTGCAGCGCCTCAATAAATGATGTGTGCTGCTTTAGTCAATGCATGGCTAAAAGATGTTCTGGGAAGATGAGCATGAAACATAAAATATGGGCAACCAGGAATGCCTATGAATATTTTGGACTGCTTTGAAAATGAATGTGGCCGGGGTGTGTTACCCTGACACCTCCTCACTTCACCACACACACACACACACACACTCACACAGCTGTCTTCCCTCTGAGTCTCCCTCTAAATATTGAGTACACACGTTCAGCTTTCTTTATCGACTCCCCTCATTGATCCGTAGCGCTCCAGTGTTTGTCGTTGCTGGCTGATGTAGTGGGACAGTGTAAACAGTTTTCTTCTCCTCAGCTTGGTGA
>NC_056483.1:24610820-24698320 GCF_008729295.1 Plectropomus leopardus
CAGCGCCGCCGTCAGCAGCTATTACAACACTGAGTGAGAGGACACAATGCTTAATTCATTAAATCATCAAAGAAATTGTCCGTTGTTACATTTGATAATATCTGTCAACAGTGTGTTTTACAGAGTGGCAGCTTTTGACAACAGTTTGGTAATGAGCAGAGACAATCCAAACACAGGCTAGCACACTGAGAATCACACCAAGACAGCACTTTATACCACAGCATTGTCACTGACAAGCCTTTCTCTGACTCTGTGGGTATTACTGCATCAGTGAAGCATTTCGAAAATGAGTTTTAAGCTAATAAATGTGACAGGGATGTAGTTTTAAAAAGCATTTTTAATTATCGATGTGTTACATTTTATGCATCTATATAGGAGTTCAGTTTAATCCTTTGAGACCTGAGCAATTTGGCTTGTTTTCTTTCAAAACCATGGGAAGAGGGCAACAACCAATGAAAGAAGACATTCAAACTAGTGAAAGGTACAAGAGAATTACCTGAAAAGTAGTACACGCACAACACAAGAAAAATAATTACCCCAAAATAGCAAGAGATTAGTAAAATGTACAAGAGATTACTTGAAATAGGACAAAAAAGGACAAAAAAGACTTTCAAAAGGTGCTTTAAAAATACAATATTTAGTTATAAGTATAATAGTAACATTTTTTTTATTTGTAATAATTATTTGCAAAGATTTTTCCTATAATTTTTTTCCCTGAGACATTTAACGTAGCTTTTTTAACCCTTTGAAACCTAAACTAATTATTTCAGTCTCTTTCAAAAGTGTGGGAATAAGGCAATGAGCAACAAAAGAAGAAATGACCCAAAAAATCAGTGAAAAGGACAAGAACATTACCTGAAAATTATTTTGAAAAAAGCTAAAAAAAAAAAATAAAACAAAGAAATTACCTAGAAAGGTGCTTAACATTTTTTTTTTAATAATTCTGATCATTATTATAAATGTGTAAATATGATAATTATGAATAAAGATTCCCCTTACAGTTTTTTTTTTTTTTTTTTTTTTTGTCCTTAGACATTTTCCCCTTGCCTTAAAAAAAAACAATGTTCGAAATCTCCCACTTTTTTGCAATTTTTGGAAAATTGCCTTTTATCAGTGTTTTTGAAATAAATCTCACAAATTTGTTTAGGGTTCAAAGATTAAATACCTTTGAAAGGTGCCTGAAAGCACAGGATATGTGATATCACGTCAGGTTTCAAAGGTTTAGCCTATTATATTCCATTGTATGCATCTATAAAATGTAGCCAGGTTTAGAAACTAATAAATCATGGAAGGCTGTAAGTGTATCAGTGGAGGTGAGTATAAAGTGTTCACATGATGCTAAACGACTGGATCATGTGATGTCAGCCAGCCGAGGCCCTGCAGCAGCAACAACAAGCAACCCTGAGACACACGGAGACAAACAGCAAGACGTCCACGCTACACCATCTCTAACAATCAACACACAAATGCAGGGGAGGAACTCCGTGTGTGTGTGTGTGTGTGTGTGTGTGTGTGTGTGTGTGACTTGCACTCGCTACTTTACGTCCTCCTACACACATTTTAGCATGCCGCTTTGTTTGTTTCCATAAGAAAAGGAGCAGTAATTATCAGCTTCACCATGTGTTAAACATATAATTGTATTATTTGAATAATCTGCAATGGTAATGGATGAATTCTATAATTGCAACATGTCTGGGTGTGACTCTGTGGCTAACTTTAAGATGAACTTGTGGTGGGGAATATTCTCCAAGCTGAGACTCATTTGATATTCCATAGCAGCTATAGGAAGGCATGTAAAAAATGATTTACAGCAGCCCGGGGGGTACAGGGAGGGGGGATGAGGAAATCTCCAGCATATGATCATGGGAAGTGGCATGTGTGAGGACATGGCTGTATGAGTCAAGTTGATCCTATTAAGTGTTTAAATGGATTTTACATGGGTGTTAAGGTTCAGAATGTGCCATCAGACATGGAGAATGGGAATCCATATTCATGGTGTGTCGCGGCAGCTGTCAGCACGGAAAAGAGACGCTTATAGAGCGTTTGAGCCGGGGTTAATTGTTTAAATAGACGCCTCTCTCCTCCATGCATAAGTTGAGTTGTTGACCACTCATGGTGGACATTTTGTTTTCTCAGCTGTGAGTGTGTGTGTGTGTGTGTGTGTGTGTGTGTGTGTGAGAGAGAGAGAGAGAGAGAGAGAATGAGAGCGAGAGGCGCTCAGCAGCAGCAGCATTGCATGTGGTGTAAACCTGACTGCGATAAATGTCATTTGAGCAACCATTTGCATAAAAAAAGGAGCATAAAGGGGGGAAGGTAAGAGGCAGCTCGGCAGGGCTCAGCCTCGAAATAAATGCACTACATGAGGAGAGGAGGTTCCACTGCATAGCTACAGCCAGAGGAAACACAGCACAATGCTGTGATCCCTTACACATTATTATAGGCCCACTGATCAGTCAGTATTTTATTTATTCTTACATCATAAACTGAATTAAATAAATAAAATGTCATGAGGAATTTTCATAAAAGCTTTCAGACAATCAGCAGCTTCTAACACAATGACATCAAACTAAATGTCCCTTAAATCCTTTGAAATTCAGATGCATCTCACAAGCACTTAACTCTTTGAAAGCAAATGGCTCCATTTCTTTCAAAAAACATGGAAAGAAGGCAATGAGCAACAATAGAAGAAATGACCTAAAAATTAGTAAAAGTAAAAGTACAAGTAAATTTCCTGTTAAAAAAAAAAACAGAAATGACCTGAAGGTGCTTAAAATTGTATTTACAAGAATTATTTGCTAATTACGAGCTGAAAAATAGGACACATACAATAAAAGAAACAAAAAGTAAAACTCAGACAAACAAGGCCATCGATGATTGGAAAAATGTTTTAAAATAATTCTGTAACATAATTTCAAATCTGTAATTATGATAATTAGCTATAAAGTAAGTTTATGTTTCCCCTAGCTTTTTAAAAAAAAATCCTTAGACATATTTGCCTAGCTATTTTCAAAACATTTTTTTAATCTACTGATTTCTTACAGTTTGTGCAACATTTCTTACCAACTTGCTATTGCCTTTTTCTCTTTATTTTCCTATTTGTCTTTCAAAGAAATTGTAATGAAATTTGCTCAGGATGCAAATTGTTGTAAAAGGTGGTTAATAGCAGCTCCAGGTTTCAAAGGGTTAAAGCTTCAAACCCTGAGCAAAGAGGTTTATTTTCCTTTGAAAACATGGGATAAAAGTAAATGAGCAACTTGGCAAGAAATGTGAAATGAGAAGATTTGGTTAAATTCTGTTTAAAAAAAAAAGCTATGGGAACACGTATATCATTAAGTTTAACTTTATTTTTAAGCACTTGTTATCTCTTAGGTCAATCCCTTGTTTGTTTGCTTATTTTTCTGAAAATTTCCTGAAATTTTCTTATGCTTGAAAAAAAAAAAACTTCTTTAATCACTCATTGCCTTGTTCCAGTGTTTTTGAAAAAAAACAAAAAAACAAGCCAATTTCTCTCAGATTTCAAAGGGTTAATTAGCATACTTTTTGTTCACTGGCCTGAATGCTAAAGTGAAACTACGAATACATTTGCTGATTGATCTGCAACAATATTTAACAATCAATAATCAATTTCTTATTTTAAGTCAAAAAACAAAAAACAAATGCCATTGATGTTGTGATGAGTATTTATTACTTTTTTTCTGTTTGACACAACTTTAAATCTCTTCCTCTAATAAAACAAGACATCTGAAGACTTTATAATAACTCATTGTTATTATGTAACATTTACTACACCAATCGACAGATTAATACATGTGAGAAAATAACCAGAATACTGGATGATAAAAAGAAAAGCGAGGCACAGCCTCTTTTGATGATATTGAAAACTGATAATTTTGGGGGATTTAGATTGTTGCTCAGAAAAAAAAGACTTTATCAAGAGTTCTGGGAAATTTTATAAAAACAATGAATAACTGAGTTATCAGAAAATTAATCAAGAGATTGATAAAAAAAAAAAAAGCTGATATCACAATCCTATTTTCTTTAGACAGACAACTCTTTGAAGTGTATTATCAAGAAATTGCAATTACTGTGTTTACAGAGAAACAACATTGGTAGAAATGTATATAAATCATTCTTTCTTGAAAGTGTGCCTGTAGCTGTACCTGATACAATGAAGCAGGAAGCTGCCTTGGGGCCCTAGAGCTCTAGGGGCCCCGGAAGCTCTTTGCTTACTGTGTAAAATGGTTTGTGGTAAATAGAAATTTTGATATAAAATTGGGACCTCTAAAACACAACAGCAGCTGATTTGACGACAGCCTAAAGATAAGAGCTTTTTTGCTAATCCTGAAACCAGCAAGTAAAATCAAGTTTCTACAGTTTCTTTATTTTAGTTCCACATTTACCTGGAGTGACATCACTTTCCATGTGCTGCTTTTGAGTAAATTGGTGTATTTTTTTTTTTTTTCGAAAACATGGGAAAAAAGTAATGGACATCTTGGTGAGAAATGTTAAACAAATTGCAAGAACTTAGTAGACTTTTTATTTTTTTTCTTTAGAAATATTTGGGAAAAATGATCATTTCTTACTATATTTCTAATAATTATAACTAACTATAAATATATCTTTAATTATCAGAATGAAATATTTAAAGATATGTTACAGAATTATAATTTCTTTTAATTCTAATTCTAATTTTTCTTTTTGTTACTAATTTTCAGTTCATTTTCTTGTACTTTTTACTAATGCCTTGCTTATTTTTGGGTCAATTCTTCTTTTGTTGCTCATTGCCATCTTCCCAAAAAAAGGCATTACGCTTATTTGCTCACATTTCAAAGTGTTAAAATATAACAGTAGCTGATGTGATGAGGGCCCAAAGATGGATCCTGCTTTTTTGCTGATCCTGAAGCCAGAAGTTCTTAACTTTCATTATTTCATTTCGTATGTTGCATGTACTAAATTATTTGTGTTTAATCAAATGATCACAAATGATAAGAGCTAGGTAGATTTGCATATTGTGCTGATGGGGGTGGAAAGGGGGGTTAATGGGGGCACATTTGTTCATGAGTGCCCCAGGTAATTTTAGGTCAGATTAGAAATACAGTGGAGCCACAAGGCCACAGTGCTGTTCAAAAGGAGCTGATGCAGAACTGAGGGAGCATTCTGTATTGTTTCCTCTCAGGCTACGTCTCTTAAACACTGTTCCAGGTACAGCACATCCTGAGGCTGCTGCAGGGTCACCAATACTGACCCCAAATATCTGCAAACCAGTAATTGGACCTGACCCTCTCACTGCATACATGTTTGTGTTGGTGTGCAGGCTGTCATGCTGGCCCAGCAACATGGGAACACACACTGTTCATGCACATAGTCACATGATCCGAAGTCAGACGAAGACAAAGAGCCAGTCTTTCTCTGCGAGACCGAACAATCTCAAAGCAACATGTCCGACAGACACACACACAGAGATACGTCGCACAAACACTGTCCATCGAGACGGAGACAGACTGACAGACAGGACAGACGGGACCTCGAACCGTGGCACAGCATAGGAAGTGGGCAGGAAAAGAAACATTGCAGCACAGGTTAAAGATTCTCTTTCGGAAGGGCGGAGAGTGTGGGGGGATTCACCCATCCTGACAGTCCTCCGTGGGTGGGTGGGTACTCGGGGTGAGGTGAGGTGGGTGGGTGGGTGTCGGGGGATGGGCTGGGCGAAGAGAGGACTCTCCTCGACTACGCGTATTCTTAAGCAATAACAACGTGATCCGTATTATCCACCCAAGAATACCCGTCACCGAAGAGAGTCTTTCGGTAAACAAGGGGGAGGGGGGCTAAGCCAGAAACCACGTGAGCAGCACCACTGCCACCGCATCATCATCACCATCATCACCACCATCAGCAGCCCCGCTTCAGGCTCCAAACAGACACAGACACATATAGAGAAAGTGGGGCAGTGGCATTGATTGAAGACGCCTCGCTGCAGCGTGAGGCAAGGTTCCATCAATGGCTCCTCTGCAAAGGAGAGAATTGACAACGGTGGCATTTTCAATCCGAGCCAGCAGCGTGTGTCGAGGGGACAAACACAAAAACAAAAGAAAGGGTGTGTAAACGCTGAGGTTAGCTGCACTCTGTCTTTACACAAAACTCTGGAGGTGACAGGGGGGGAATGTGCCGCAGCCCGAACCCCCACAGGAAGCCTCTTACCTGGGCCGCGGCCTGGCAGCGCTGCCCCCTGTCTCCTGGAAGTCCTCATCCAGCTGTGATTCTCCTGCCGCTGCCGCCGCCGCCGCTCCTGCCCAGCCCTACCCGGGTAGTAATGAGATCTAGGAGGGAGGGGGGAAGGGTTTGCACACACAAGGGAGATGCAGGGGTTAGGGAGGTCAAGCCGGGAGCCACCTCCGTGTGACAATAGCCCCGTACACTCCATTACACCCCTCCACCTTCCACCCCCAACCAGCAACACAAGCAGAGAAATCAACACATGGATTAGAAGCTTTGGAGGGAGGGGGGCAGTGCACGCAGAGAACTAATTTGTTTGATTATATAAAAATGTTGCTGTTTTTTGCAGCAGCACACCAGCCCGCGCCCCTGGCTGATTACTGTTGTGTGATGTAGATCAGGAAATACACGCTCGGTGGAATACACACCATCTATTTCCCTTAAAAACTGGAAAAAAAAGCCTTTTAAATTAATTCCTAAATGTTAATTCTGCAATCATTATTATGATTTCCCCCCCCCTCTTCTTTATTTTCAAATTAAAGCGATGAGTTTAAAATGCCGGAGCGAGGCCATTAATAATGTATGAAAAGTTCAAGCAAATTTATTCCGTTCTATTCTAATTGAACTAGCCGGCTGAATACAAAGAGCAGGCTCCAGCTAAGCCCATCCAAAATCATTCCATTGATTTGTTGCCTCTAATCAATATTTACAATTACTCCGCGGATGGTTTGGTAAAAGGAATAGGCTCGGCGGTGTGTATATCCTCGACGCAGAGGAGATTGACTGTTTGGAAATTAGAATTGCATTGCACACGTTCTTCAAAACTGAGGAGTGATGGGGACATTTGTTGCAGGTCTTTTTTTAAGCAGGGAGAGAAAATACATTGGAGATGTTTAACATTTTAGAAAAGTGAGCGGTTTTGCAGTCCAATCAGAAAACAGAGTCATACTCCTGGATGAAAAATTCAAACTCTGCAGAGAAAGCAGGATGGACAAACTGGGGTGGACAGGAGAAAAGAAAGGAAAAAAGAGGAGGAGGGAGTCAGAACGGAGAAAGAGTAAAACAAAGAAGCAGGAAAAAAAGAAGAAAGCAGATGAGATGCTAATCCACAAGTATTTTTTACCCCCCCCCCCCCCCCCCCCCCCCCCCCCTCCCTCCCTATTTTTCTCTCCTCCCCCCTCCCCCTCCACTTAGCCGGCCGGCCTGGACCACTCAGCCCTGGAGACACACACAAATACAAACACACACACACACACACACACACACACACACACACACACACACACACAATCAGAGCCAAAAAGAGGAAGACCCCCACCCATTCACCCGCCCAACCAACCCCCAAGCTGCAGAGAGCTGGGATTTACCACCCGCAGCCAAACACACACACAAACACAAAACGTCGGCTAGCCTGGCCCAGCCCAGGCCATCTGTAGAGAGGGAGAGAAAAGAGAACCTAAGGGCTTCAGCTAGATATCATCTCTCTCTCTCTCTCTCACAGACACACACACACACACACACACACACACACACACACACACATCGCCTAGCCTAAGTATCATTGATTGTTGGGTGGAAGCACCCCGGAGGCTCATCAGATTACTGTGCGAGCACGGCTAAAATCAAACAGCAGGAATCTTCTCCTATCTTCATTCAAACTTCCTCACACACACACACAGCTGACACAGAGCCCCACAGGTTGTTGAGAAGAGGAGGCAGGAAAGCTGATGATGAGGACGGCAGTGAGCAGCCTTTTCTAGTGTCATTTTTCCAACTTTTTTTTCCCTATTTCTTGTCTTTTTTCTTCATTCTAGAGAATCACAATTCCTTCATCCTTTCTTCCTTTAACTTACATGACCCTGCATTCACACACACACACACACACACATTCACACCATCAGTCATCGTTTTTCTGATTCAGTTGCCCACAAGTCCTGTGGATATAACAGTGGAAAAAGGGATGAATACACTTGTGGAAATGTATGGGAACTAGACAAACAGTGCACGTTAAGGGAGGAAAAAAATTGGTGAAAAACAAGGAAAAAATGTCCTCCAGAGACAAAAAAATGTACAAAAATATTTTCACAATTTTTCCAGCACAAGAGAAAGGTGTGGACAAAGCAAAATAAAGCATGAAACTGCGACATGAGGTCCACTCAGTGTGCCACGCTGGCCTCTTACCCTCTTTTCTTCTCCTCTGCTCTCCAGTAACCCAGGGTGTTGTCTCTCGTCTGCTCTCCTCACGGCCTCTTCTAAAATTCCCTCCCCTTTCTCCTTTCCTCCTGATGCCTTTGCCGAGGGTCCGCAGCAAGCTGGGAGGTGCTGATCTCCCTCCCCCTCCCAGTTCCAGGAAGAGCTCCCTGAGGAGAAGGAGGAGGCAGATCCCGGCAGGAGACGGAGGATCCAGCAGCGGGAGCGGTGGCGGTGATGCTGATGGAGGCAGTGGTGCTGATGCTGAGAGGGATGAGGGGAGGGATGGATGCTTAACAAAAGATCTCCTCCTCCTCCTCTTCTATCCTCCTCTTCTCCTCCTTCTCATCCACTTTTTCTTCTTCCCCTCTGCTCTTGCCTTCCCCTCTCCGCTCCCGGCACTGAAAGAAGCCAGTTGTTGCTCTGCCGCGGCAAATGAACTGACAGCCGGCGTCGAGCCGGCAGAGCGAATGAGAGAGCAGAGAGCAGACGGATGGGAGAGAGAGAGAGAGAGAGAGAGAGGAGAGATAGAGAGAGAAAGAGAGAAAGGGAGAGCGTGTGGTGTGATGTGGCATCTGCGAGAGACTGATAGAGGGGAGAGAGAGGGATACGGAGGTAGAGATGGACGGGGGGGCGGGAGGATGGACGAAGGAGGTGGAAGATGGAGAGAGAAAGGTGGGGTGAGGCAGGATGCAGGGAAGGATGAGAGAGAGAGAGAAAGAGAGGAGGAAAAAGAGAAAGATGTAAAGAAACAGAGAGAGAGAAAGATGTAAAGAAACAGAGAGAGGTATTGCCGCAATGAAAACCTTCAGCCACCAGCAGTCCGTTTAACAGACTCTGTCCCTGCTATGAGGAAAGCCAGAGAATAATTATATTTGAGCTACACACACACACACACACTCTTGTTTCTTTCCCTCTGTCATACACACACACACACACACACACACACACACACACATCAATACACACACACCCTGGCATCTAGTAATGGTGCATTAATTGATGTGCAGTGTTCTTCATGGCTCCTTGCCAACACCTCCACCAGCACTAAAACATGTTTTTTCGGAAAAAATAAAATCATTATAAATAAAGTGAGGCATGATGATGATGATGGTGATAACTGTGGTGATGATGGTGGTGGTTGGAAGATGAGGAGGAGTAGGAAGAGAGGAAAATGAGTCGACCCTTGAGACTAATGAAAACACACAATGAGGATGGGGGGGGCTGGAAATCATATGCATTGACACACCACACATCATCGACTGTGATCACGGCCGACAAAAGCCTCTGTGGTGTGTGTGTGTGTGCGGGGGGGTCCAAGTGTGATAACATTTATTTTTTTCCTCTTTGTGGGAGAAGAAAGGAGACAAGGCAAGGTAATAAGGTGTTATGACTCATAAAAATGCCCCCTATTTCACTTCTCCTTTGTAGTTTGTCTCTGAAGGAGGGACACACTCATATTGGTTTTTGAAAGCCAATACTGGAAGGACTAAATTTTCATGTTCAACAATTTTCTGATCTCAAAATTCTGGGGAAAAAAAGGCAAGAAAAATATGTCTTTTGAGCCGATTGAAAGCAAAATCCCAGAATGCCAATATTCATAAAATTAGATAGTTTTATTCCACCAAATTTCACATTTTCATTGTGATTTCCTGCAATTTTTACTGAAAAGCACTCTGAAAAAGCATTAAGAGCTTCAACAGACACCATAACTACCAAGCAAAAGCCAGCAGTTTCTTCGAATTAAACATGTCAAGGCAGACAGTCAATATCATCTGAAATGGAAATAAAACCAATGAATATTCACACTGCGGCGTCCAGGAGAATCATCACATCACAGGCAGATGACACAATGACCACAGCAGATCACATTTATAAGGAAACGCCATCCAAGCCTATATATTGGTCGGAGCCTCAGAGGAAGGACGCTAAATTTTCCTGAACAAAAATGCAAAAAGATAGGGAGGGAGAGAGTGGAAAAAAACTGAAGAATGAAAGCAAGATGAAAAAATGAAACCAATTTCCTCAGGGCTGATTTAAGGTCTTCTTAATGCCAACTGGTCTCTTAACTCGCCGCAACAGGCCTTGACTTTTCAAGCTGACATTTTCAATTAGTAAGGCTTAAAATCATTTGAGCAGAAAATATGAGAGACCCTGTTTTTAACTGCAGATAATGGTCAGATAGTATAAGATTCCCTGTAGGTGTCCAGAACACACACACACACACACACACACAGGGTAAGAGATCAGTGATACTGTGCCATTCTTCCTCAAAGCAGGAAATGCACACACACACCAAAGACGCTTTCATGGGTTTTTTTTCTTCTTCTTTACATTAGCGTCACTGAGGGGCCAAAAGCCCGCAGAGCCACACCATATGCAGGAAATATCTCTCAGTGACAATTGAAAAATTAACGGACGCAATCTATGCCAGCAGTTTGCGTGTGATAATGATTATATTTGTCTTTTTCCTTTTCATATTGGAGGAGAGTCAACCAGACAAAATCACGCAAACGCTTCATTTCAGCAGCATCTTCATTTCAATAGAGCAACAGAGCAATTACATTTACATTTCTGCCACTGCCTCAGACACGCGTGAATCTCCAGTGTCAAAGGAAATTAAAATCTCTCAAGGATTCCACAGCGATTGTCGCCGTCTTTGAGCGCGACGAGGGGGGTAAAATAATCATACACGGTTTTATCTCAGATGGAGATGGTTCTTAATGTATAGCAGACAAAGGAGAGGAGCCGGGGGCCCGGCTCTGGTTTGTGGCGGTGTAGTGCCCTCTAGTGGCCGCTGGCTGTACATCATCTGCTGCGGCTGCTGTTGGCTCATTGTTCAGCCACAGCAGGTGCTTTTAGAGGTAAAACAGCAAGAGGAATACAAAAAGATGGAGGGGAGACAAAGGCACTATGTTTAACTACACATCACTGATCAGTGTGAGTGTGTGTGAGGAATAGTTAGTGTGCAGTGGCTGCACAGCAACAGAATTTCAATGATATGTTTTTTTTTGTTCATAACTGCCTTCTGTTAGATAGAAGCCAGTCATATTGTATTGCAGCCCAGTCATATTGTAATGCAGCTGAACACAGCTGCAGGATTCATGGAATTCTGACATGTTGTTGTTTTTTTTTTTTAATCTATAGCCTGTAACATTTCTGCATTTAGGAAAACAAATCAAATGAAAAAATATGAAAAACTGCTCTGAAAAAAATAACAATAAACTGCTGAGCAAATTGGCTTGATTCCTTTTAAAAACATGGAGGGCTGAAAGGGCAGCTTAACAAGAAATGGCAAAAAAAAAAAAATAGAAAGAAATTAGTTTAAAAATAATTATTGAGACAATTAGCTAAGTAAAGCAAAAAGGAAAAAAAGAGAAGACAATACAAGAAAATTTAAAATAAAATGAAAAAAAAGAACAGAAAACAGAAAATGACCTCAAGATAGTAAAAATATAAAACTGTAAAAATGAAACTGCTGAGCAAATTGGCTTGATTTCTTTCAAAAACATGGGAGGGCAACAGGCATCTCAACAAGAAATGCAAAAATTATACAAAAAAAAATAGTAAAATGTTACAAGAAAATTACTGGTGAATAAGCCAAAAAAAGGGAAAAAAAGGATTTTTTTTTATGAAATGAAAATTGAAATATATGATCAAGAGAATTATGAGTATAGTTTTCTGGACTATAGTTTTGGACTCTCCTCTAGTTTTTTAATAATATCTAATTGCCCCCTCTGTTCATTTTCAAATCATTTCCCTGTCACCTTTCACTAAATTGTTTTGCGATTTGCAGAAGATCTCTCGCCAAATTGCTCATCATGTTTTTCCCATCTTTCTAAGGTTAAAATGATTGCCAGCACCATCTAAATGCAGCTGGGCATTAGAGGGTTAAAGCAATGTGCTAAAAAGGAGGTTTTAAGCATCTCATGATGTGTTTTGGTGTCCTTTTTTGAATATATTACAATGAGGGGGAAAAACCTGCATCCCTCTTTTGGGGGCAGTTGGACAGTGCTGAAAATGCAGGAGTCTCCACCATTAACTTCAATATGAAATTTTTGGCATTGGGATTTGAAATATTCATACTGCGTACACACAAACACTCATTCACGCACATTTTCGATTTGTCTGTATTGAGATGTTTTGGCAAACGTATTCATCCAACATTCATGCCGAAAAATCAGATTGGCATGAGAATCCAGTTGCATTGATGGACACAGAGAGAGCTGCAGGAAGAGAGAGAGAGAGAGAGAGAGAGAGAGAGAAAGAGAGAGAGAGAGAAAGGTAGACAGTCACTGGGGTGTGATGAGGCCGTGGGCAGCTTTTCTTCAGCAGGAAGGTCTTGTCTTTTCAAAGCAGCCAGCCTCACAAAAGGCAGTGAATTGGGTTTGAAGCGCCACAAGGCCAAATATCTGTACAGCAACATGCATGGCACAACTGTTACACAGAGAGACAGTGAGAGGAAAAAGAAAAATCCATAAACTATTAGCAGCCAATTAATCCCATGAAGCAGCAGGACGGAGGAAGGTTGAAAGCTGTGTGTTTAACAAAGCCAGTCAGTGCTGCTGACAGTGACTTCTACACACACACACACACACACCTACACACACACACACACACACACACACACACACACACACACACAGGAAAACATATCTGCTCCATTTGGAGAAATGTACTTGTGTCACAGTAAAGACATATTCTGTGTTTTTAGAACCAGGGTATCAGTTAGCATCATTACAGGCAGGCTGTGTCTCACTGCAGAGCTGCTGCTGACAGCACACCTCGGCCCCGCCTTTAGGTAAATCCAAGTTGACCTGGGCTCACACTGTATTGTGATCTGTGAATGATTTGCAGTAGATTCTTTTCTGTGTGTGTGTGTGTGTGTGTGTGTGTGTGTGTGTGTGTGTTTGTGTGTGTTTCTACCCCTTATACAATGTCTTTTGCCTAAACCTAACCATACGTGACTTTGTTGCCTGTTCCTAAACATCTTGACAATCTGCATTGTTGTGTCAATACAAGGACCATGCTGTTTCATCCCACCACTTGCATTTGTTAACGTCATCGTGGTGATGTGCTGGAGCCAAAACAGCTGACCATAAAGATACCTAAAACATCACAAGTTGACACAGAGGGTCACTGAGAAGTGAGAACTTGTTGGTTTTCTGCAGTGTGTTTCTGTATTTAGTTGTGCTTCCTGTACTTGCAGTGTGTTTCTTTGCTTGGTTGTCTTTTATGTAGTAAATTATGCTATTTTATTGTATTCTCTCTATTTGCAGTGTCTTTGTATTTGGTTGTTTTTTTTCTGTAATGTGTTTCTGTATGTAGTTGTGTTTTTTCCAGTGTGGTTGGTTGTGTTTTCAGTATTTTTATAGTGTGCATGTGCTTGCCTGATTTGTAGTCCACTGAGCTTCCATTCTACTGTCATATCTTGGTGTAAACTGTGGATTATGATATTTTTCACTTTTTGTTGTGTGTATATTGGAATATGGAGAAATGCCTAATCATTCCCAGGCTTCAGTGCATAGAACTACACTGACCTACAATACATAGAACCAAGTTACTGAGAAGTGACAAGAGGATTTCATTCATCTGTCCACCTGTAAATTGAACCACTTGACCTGACATCACCTCGTCATGTACCCCACCTCTCACCCAATTTGCACTGGGACGGAGTCCATGCACTGCAACCCCGGCAGGACTGTTTTTCCCCCTGTGTTGTGGATGGATATATTATCATTGTTTGGGCTTATTTTGCTCTGACTAGTCACCGGCTGGCTGGAAATGGAACAAAGGACATCCAA
Organism: Plectropomus leopardus; assembly: GCF_008729295.1. Taxonomy (NCBI): domain Eukaryota; kingdom Metazoa; phylum Chordata; class Actinopteri; order Perciformes; family Serranidae; genus Plectropomus; species Plectropomus leopardus. Next base: position 24,625,028 of record NC_056483.1, read on the forward strand.
CTGAAAAAAGAATGAATGCATTGATATCACTACCACCTCCTCATGTGAGAAAAACTCCTAACTATCATTTTAAATGGTTATACTTACATGTGTGGGCAGCAGGGGTAATTGTGCTGAAGTTTGTTTGTTTAATGAACTGGTGATGGTGGAACTTTTTTTCAATGCTGACTACTTGACAACCTCAGACAGGTTCACATCCAAACTTTATAAAATAACATATCCAGTGTCAATCAGCTGTGAAAAGTTATCTACAGCAACCTAGACCCCATTAATCATCAAAACACAAAGAGTATGCCATACTGTAAACCAGAAAACATTGTTCTAAGTATGTGAAACACACACACACACACACACACACACACACACACACATCCAATTAACTAATTAACTTGACAAACCTTTCTCTTTTATTTTACCTTAAGTTGCTCATTACCTTCTTCTTCCCATATTTAGAAATCAAGATTTAGAAATCAAGCTGATTTGTCCAGATTTCAAAGGGTTAATCCCTAGTTATTAAGTCAAAAAGGCAACACAGACATGTCATCATAAAGGAACTATATATACAGTAAATATCCTTTCCAAACATCAACTTCTCTCTGTTTTATCTCTGTGAAATTATAAAAATCTAACAAATTCATATTTTATTGAATAAATAATGACAAAATTAATATTAATAATTACATATAAAAGTTACATATAGACATACAATGGAAAATGTTCATATGTTTTGACAATGAAACTGCTCGAAATAAAACAACGTAATAAAATAAACCTGTAGTCCATGTACAAACACACATGGTGCTGTGGTACCACAATGAGTCATATAACCTTTGAATACAGAGTATATCTCAGCAACTCCAAGGCCTGTATGAATAATCAAGGTCCTAAACTAAACATAACAAATGGGAGATGAACTTGAGAGCTATAGGCGTCAGTATACAGTATATGCTACTGGACTAGGTTAAATGACGAAACAAGACAGAATACATGGAAATATTTGTCCTCGCCTGAAAAAAACATCACTGTTTTAGAGTGAATATGCCATTGAAATAAGAACGTATTTGCCCATAAGCTTTAGGAAACCCTAAAACAACATCTGACATTCACCTGTGCAGAGATAGATGCTTATAAAATGAAGCAGGACACAGTGGGAGAGCAATAATCAAAGAAATTCTGAGGCAAGATCTTGAAATTGGCATTTTTAGGTACATGTGCACCCTGTTTGGCTCCCAGTGAAACTGATGCAATGTCACTAGGATGTCATTAGAAGTATTAGACCCATCTAAAAACAGCAGCTTTGGGCTTTATTTCGAAAAATCAAGCAATCAGACCTCTATCTTTTTCAGGTAAATATTGTCCAACACGATTGTTGTTTCTGTTGTTGTTGTTAAATTAATAGTCTGACAACACAAATTAAAAAACATTTAACAAATTATTAGCAATGACAAATTGCCCTTTTTTAAGTAAATAAACAACAACATTTAATTAACGGTACACAGCACTGATGATAAACTTATACCCCTTTTCACCAACATTAGCCTGTGTACGTGTTTTTTGTAAAACTGCTTTGCCATTACAAGTAGAGCAGAGCTGTGTAGACACATCTGCAGCAGACAATTATGCCTCTTTGTAAGCATTTATTTTCTGTTGGTTTGTTTGTTTGTTCATTTGTTTGTTTGTGATGTGTTACATATGGCATTGCAGACAGGCCGGAGGTAAACAATTAAAAGCAGTGGACAAAGGTCTTTGAAAACTCACAGTGGTTACTTGTCTTTCTATATCTCTTACTTATTTGGTGTCTCTTTTAAATGTGTTTCAAAAGTGATGCAGACTAACTTGGATCGGTTTTTTCGGTGCTGCTTTTGTGGAGAAAAACAGTAATTTGTGTTGGCACGTCATTGCATCTTGCTGGTGAAGGGGCTAAAATTAGTGCATTCGCCCGAGTGTGGTGTTCCCATTAATGCCGATCAGAGCCAATGGTGATTAATACCAGTGACTAGCACAGAGTCATTTGATGTGAGAGTGAATGACAATTCCCATTACATTAAAAAGCCAGATGTTAGTGGGTCAAAGTGTTTTGTTTTTTTTTTGTGCAGTGGAAAAGAGGTTTAGCTGTTAGTTTGCTAATGCTAAATCATGGGTTGGCACCTGCCCATAACAGTAAGGTTGTTGTGGACTGTTGTGGGTTTTTTTTTTTTTTGTTCAGGTTTTTGTTTTTTGCTGTTTTCTTTCCCTTCCCCTCCCTGTTCTGTTTCTCTACCTGCAGCATGTGGCAGGAGGCATGGCTTGCACTCCCCTGAGTTGGCTATGAGGCACACCTGGTCTTGATCACCTGCATCTACTCCTCCATATAAGCCTGGTCTTCACTCCACCACTCCGCCAGATAATTCCGTCCTGTTTGATAGTGCTCCATCTTCAGTGTTTTTCCTGCAGTATCGTTTTTTGTTTCCATTGTACTTACAAGCATTTTTCTGGCTCTTTTTGTCAGCATGTGCTTTGCTGCCATACCACCATGGTGTGCCTTGCTCTTCAGTTTATTTTTCCTGTGTTTCTTCCTCAGTGTCAGCGTCTGTAGAGATCCTCACCACCCAGTGTGCCTCCTGCAACCTTGTTTTTGTGTTGTGAACTTTTTCTTTTTTAATTAAACCTCTAAAATCGTTTTGTATCATTTTGTAACTTTTGTAGCAGTAGACTCTGAAACACTGTCCACCTCAGAAACAAGCTGATGTTTAAATATATGATTCTGCAAATTATTTTAATGGCTCTGTATTTTATGGATTAGAAAAGTGTGTTTTAACATAACACTTTAAGTCACTTTACACTTTATTGTAGGCCCAGTTTAATATGCAACTCAATTTTACACAAGTAGGGGGTCCCAGCTCTGTCTTCTTTCAGCTGAGGGGTCCTTGGCCTTAAAACACTGAAGACCCCTGGACTACAGAATCTGTTCACATTTTCCTGACATGCTACATAGCCCATGTACATGATTTTGTTCCATGAATCAAGAGAGTGAATATCCAAATAAGACTGAAAGCAGATAAAAACATCACATTGGGACTCTCCTATGCTGCATTCAGACACCTTTCGCAAATTGGTTAGATTTCTTTCAAAAACATAGGGAAAAAGGCAATGAGAAAACTGACAAGAAATGTCCTACAGATTGCACAAAATGTTTTTCAGGTCCTTTCCTTGTTTTATTTATTCATGTAGGTATTTATTACCTTTCCAGTTTGTTGTTGATTTTGTGCAATTTTTTAGGTAACTGTCTTGTGCCTTTTTTAATGAATGCTTGCTAATTTCTCTTTTATTTTACCTTAAGTTGCTCATTACCTTCTTCTTCCCATATTTAGAAATCAAGATTTAGAAATCAAGCCGATTTGTCCAGATTTCAAAGGGTTAATCCCTAGTTATTAAGTCAAAAAGGCAACACAGACATGTCATCATAAAGAACTATATATACAGTAAATATCCTTTCCACACATCAACATCTCTCTGTCTTCTCTCTGTGAAATTATAAAAATCTAACAAATTCATATTTTATTGAATAAATAATGACAAAATTAATATTAATATTTACATATAAAAGTTACATATAGACATAAAATGGAAAATGTTCATATGTGCAGAGAGCAGTAATGGGAGACACATCAATCAAATGTGTAAGCACTTGTCTGTAATTCAGCGTCAGATCTGCACTGAGCCTCTGCAGATGTCCCGGTAATGAGTAACAGCGATCCCGCCTGTAATACTAAGGAGCTGGGATGTTACGCTAACAAGCAGCAGCCTCCAAGTGGAGGCAAAGCTGCTCCACTGTGGCTTGTCGATTGGTGACCTCTGGCATTGATTCACAGAGCTTTGCATAACTAGAAGCTCCACCTGGGTTCCTGATGCTACTTGTGGTTCAAGAGGTCTTCGGGATGAAGGAGGAGGTAATCATGTGCAGAACCTGAGAGGGCAGTCAGAGAGACAGAGGGACAGAACTGCTGCAGGGTGGAGGCAGGGAGGTGTCTGTGGCACCTCAAATGACAACTTAAGATCTACAAATCTGGCAGCTTTGATAATATGTAGATTTAAAAAACTAATATGAGCATGTATATTACATGGAATAGCAGTTTCTTTCGGCATGCTTTATCTGAACATAAACTAAACCTCAAGATTTTTTGGCCAGGATATGATTACCTTTACAGGGACCCAAATTCCTTTTAGTCCCAGACTATTTGTGCAACGTGTCTTAATTGTAGGAGACAAACATATTAGAAGCTGGGTACAAACAGGTATCATGATAGGCAGAGAGATTCATCATAGAAGTTGGAAGACTCGGGGGGGGTCCACTCATTCCAAGAATGGACAGCTAAAATGGCCCGTGTAGCAGCATGTGAAAAGATGTCCTAATTCAATTTTCAATTTCTTTTTTTTTTTTTTTATAAAGCCCATTATCACAAATTACAATTTGCCTCAGAGGGCTTTAAAGCATATGACAACCCTCTCTCCCTCACACGACTAAGGAAAAAAAAAAAAACTATAATGGAGAAAAAAAAAAGAAACCTCAGGAAGACCGACTGAGGAGTGATCCCTCTCCCAGGACGGACAGACGTGCAATAGATGTCCTAAAGAACAGTTAAATTACAGTAAATTACTAAATGATATATAGGAAAGAGAAAGAGAGAGAAGAGGAAGAGATGGAGGAAAAGAGAGGGGGGGAGATGCGTAGCAACAATAATGGTAACAAAAACATTATATATAAAAATCGTAATAGAGAACAAAAATTAATAAATCTATTTTATGATAACATGTAATGTTTCAAGCATATTGCAGTTTATTTAAGTGGCAGTAAGAGTCATATGTGTACATTAATAGTGGAGGAATAACTAATAATAATGGCAGTAGATGTTGGTGTCGAGTAGGATCTTCTCCAGTTGGGAAGATTAGAAGCATACTAAAGAAAATGTGGCAAATATTTAACCTTTTTGGAGGGCTCATAACAGGGACCTTATTTTTTGGGGAGATGTATCTTTTATATTTTTTTTTCTTTACTACACTGCTACATGTATGGGCAAAGTTATGTATTAGATTTGCAATTCATAGACTATGGAGAATGTTTGGGATTTTTTCAGGGAGGGTCAGGGACGCAGACACCGTTTCAACTTTTAAGCGTATACTTAAGAGCTTCCTCTTTGATAAAGCTTATAATTAGGGCTGGCTCAGGTTGCCTGGACCAGCCCATAGTTAGGCTGACATAGGTTTAACCTGCCGGGTGACTTTCTATGATACGCTGAGCTCCTTTTCCTTCTCTCAATGCCGCCATCAGAAAATCATGCATGTCTGTTAACTGCATTGCCATTTGCAAGCTTAGCTTAGCCTCAGTAGTTTAGTTTAGCCTTACATCTGTGATAGCCATGTGGTACTGTCACTACCTGGGGCTCGCGATTACAGAGCCTGGGTCTGTTGAACTGCACTATGCTAATCCTGTTGCCTCTCGGGGCATTCCTGCTCCCTTGTTTCCTAGTTTTCCCGGATCCTGGCCATAACCTTGGCTGTGCCTGACCGTGGTGATAGCTGTATTGATGCTGTGACCCTGCCCTTGGTTGTGCTCGTGCTGTGGCAGTACTGATACTGTACCCCCCGCTCGCCGTACTCGTGGTCTCCTCCTGGTTGCGCTGATGCTGTGATCTTGCCTTTGGACAACTACCTATCAACATATGCATGGGACTCTTATCAATATCATCATAGACCCACAATGACCCACAATACCATCTTAGAGTGCAATTAATAATTTCACACCTACCGTTATTGTAATACGATATGCATCTGTTTCTATTATTGCTCTGCCCCCCCCCCCCCCTTTCTCTTTCCTTTTTGCCATGATTGTATTTCATTTGTTATTTACAACATCTATTGCACGTCTGTCCTTCCTGGAAGAGGGATCTCTCATCATCCTCTACCGCTCTTCCTGAGGTTTCTTCCTTTCTTTTTTTCCCTGTTACAGGGGTTCTTTTTAAGGAGTTTTTCCTTGGGTGATGTGAGGGTCTCAGGGCAGAGGGATGTCGTACACTGTAAAGCCCTCTGAGGCAAACCATGTTTTGTGATAATGGGCTCTATAAATAAAATTGACTTGACTTGACTTTTTTTTTCTCATTTTTTTAACGTAGAAATACATTCTAAAAAAGAATTCCGTTGAGTTTTATATCTGCAATGTATGCAGTTTATGCTGCCTGAGTTTTGGGATGATTGGACCAATGATCTGGGATGAATTTGCGAAAATAACTCAAAAATGGAAATTTGATTGTTACAGCGCCACCTTCAGGTCAATGAATTTCATTTTTTGTGCCTGAATAGTGAATGGAGATTAAAACCTGCCAATTTCAGTTTCACAAACACGTTCAGCAGAGAACAACAAGAAAGAAAGAAAGTGAAAGATATAAAGAATGAAAGGACGAAAGAAGGGAAAATGAGAATAGAGAATAGAATAGGGCTCCAGCAGAGTGTTGCTGCCTTGACCCTTAATAAACAAGCAAAAAGAAGAGGTTAAAAAAAAGAAAAGACAACAAACTTGTTCTCTATCACTTTCCAGAAGTGCACAAGCTTACAGACCACCCTCCTCCTCCCTCCGCCTTCTGATACAGCCAGCAGAGCGTTATGGTGCGACTGTCGGTATTTACGGCCTGAAGGTAGATGAGCTTCAGAGAGTGGGCGGACAGCCGGGAATTGTTCTGTGCTTATTTGTGTCCAAACTATCCATATATTGACCAGGAAGATTGACCTTTACCAGCTGCCGTAGGTCCTGCCTGCCTGGGCACGTCTCTCTCTCTGTGTCTTCCCTCAAATGACCCTCAGCTCTAGGACTGTTTGGTGGTTCAGGGTCAGTCATTTGTAGAGAGGCCAGTGCGTGTTTGTGTGTGTGTGTGTGTATGTGTGTGTGTGTGTGTGTGTGTGTGGGTGTGGGTGTGTGTGTTTGCATGTAATGGCTGTAAACCAAAAAGCAAATGAAGGGCTGTGACCGGGGGCGATCCTTGGGAGAGGCAGCCAGGCCTGCAGCAAGCAGCAGGCACTTTTTAGACTGAATCAGAGCAGCCTAATTATCAGTCCAGCCTGCTTGCACTGCATGACTTATGTAACATTATACAGGACTTTCACAGAATATAGCAAGATGGAAGATGACACTTTAATTATCCATGTGAGGTAATCAGATTGATAAGCAGTAAAATAGTAAGAAAACTGGTGTATCATAATACAAACAGGGTAAAAGGAAGGCATAAAAAGATCCAGTACTATCAGAACAAGAAAGGCATAATGTTTGAATAAGACTTTTATGTCTATGGAGTTCAGTACAAACTTGTAACATCAGTACTGGTGATGCTATAACTAGGCATGGATGTAAAAAAGAGAGCTGGCCTTGGAGGTGGAGCTTTTCAGATTTTCTGCATTATTGGACTCATAAAGCACCAGAGATGTTAGCTGGCTGAGTGCCAGCTCAGAAGTTCTAGTTTAGCCCTCTATGAACTTAAATAGGGATAAAATTATTAAATAAAGCATCTCTTCTAGATTTTCAGAATGTTAAACAAATCCTGATCATCATTCAAGTCCTTTTTGGATTTTGGTTGTCCTGTCCAAACATGTACGTAGATCTATGGGGAAAGGCTTTTTTGAGCCCAGTGGCATCACCTGACTATCCTGAGTGTTGTAATTCCACTACTTGTCTACTATGTCATTGTGACCTCAAAACCCAGTGATGCTCGTGGGGGGGTGTAACATTGTAAAAAAGTTTGAATGAAAAAAAAGCATGTAAGAAAGAAAAAATAAAGGGGCCCAATATCATAAATTTACTCCTAGTGTCACGGGCAGGTCTAACAAAAAACATTTAAAAAATAAACAACAACAACAAAAAATATTATTGAACATAAATTCTGTCCTACATATTTACTGAACATCAGATTAAACATTTGTATGAATTCAACAAGTTTCATAATGCCAACATAGACTTTGCTCTTTGATAAAGCTTATAGGGCTGGCTCAGGCTTGCCTTGGACTAGCCCCTAGTTAGGCTCATGTAAGCCTAGTCTGCCTGAGGACTTCCTTTGATTCATTGAGCTCTTCTCTCCTTTTCTCTCTCTCTGTCATATTACTGCATATCACAACCGCAGCTTTTTTTCTCCTGAGTGATTGTGCTCCCATGTCTCGCATGTTTCCTCAGACGGTGGCTGTTCCTGGACCTTTGGTTGTGGTTTTGCTGCTGCCATGGTCCTGCCTGATGCCAACTATCACTGCTATTATTATTTGTCATACTTCCAATTGTTATATTGCTGCGATTATTAATATCACATGCAAACTATGATATATTAATATATACATAAAACATGTAGAATACCAAATGATGCTATTATTATTCATATTTTTATTGTGATAATCATAGTTTTTTTATTTTTGGTATTGTTGCTCTCTCTTTCTGTCTCTCTCTTCTGCTTTGTGTGTGATTTTCTCATAGGATTACTGTGATTTTATTGTGTGTTGATTTGTTTAATGCACAGGGCAACTATTACATGTCTGTCTGTCTGAAAAAGAAACCCTCCTCATTTGCTCTTCATGAGGCTGTGAGGGTCTTAGGACAGTGGGATGTCATATGCTGTAAAACCCTCTGAGGCAAATTGTGATTTGTGATAATGGGCTGTATAAATAAAACTGAATTGAAGTAAATTAAATATAAAAAAAAATGTGTCATGTGAGAGCTGTTTCACAGTGATAACCCTAGAATTATCACTTAAATCTGCCACTCCCCTCAAATACAGAGGGTTCCTTTTTGTTTTTTTAGCTTATTATTTAGCTGTTGTCATACATTCTTCTAGGCAATACAATCCTAGAAAAAGCACTAATAACCCACTGTAGACTACCTGCTCAGGACCAATCATCAGACAAACCAGCCAAACTCGTCAAATACGTCCACTCTGTCCATGCTTTTGGCGTACAAGCGAGATGCCAAAAGCCACCTTCAGCCTCCACCTGGAATGCAGCTGGAGGGCGTCAGCTGAAAACACAACTGGGCAGAAATGATGGCGATATTATACACCGGTCAATGGCTGGATGGCACCAGGCACAAACCACATGCAGCGCACACGGGCAGCATTACTTGAGAACACAGCCGGATGGAACTGTTGGATTGTGCATGAAATGCTGAAAGACGGCATCAGGTAATATCACTGCTGGTGACAGCATCATATATGGAGTGTAAGTGTGCTTTTCTAGCCAGTGGGTGGAGTGGTAGATTGGTCCCACAAACATCTGACTTTCATGCAGGAATCCAAAGTTCACTTCCCATCTGGATCTGAGTTGTTTGGTTGTTGGTTGTTTGTTACCATGTGCCTCTTTTGCCTAAACCTAACCATCTGTGACTTTGTTGCTGACTCTGTTGTTGATCTGTGCATGTTAAACCAGAGATCAGGAACAATTATATCCAAATCTGACAAATCAAACCAAAACTATCTGCATGGTCAGGTAATTCTAAAGGATTCTTTTTTGTTTTCATGTGGACCCAATGTATAGACTGATGTAACTCTAATGTGTGTACAGATGGTGGTAACAAACCTCGAGCTATTTGTGTGAAAGTGTGACTCTAGGCAACAGGAGAGGAATTTCCGTCAAGGTGAATAATCAGAGAGAGTAGAATGGTTTGGCAATGGACACAGCTGAGCAGTGAGGAGCTGAGAGGCCTTCAGCCTTCAGCAGATTGTCTGTCGAATGAATTCGACGACACGTCCCCGAGGACCAAATAACAGAGAGAGGCTGTGAAACACTCATTGCTGCTCTGATTGCCATATTCTCCAGATAATTAACTGTCAAGGTTCTTGTCACCCCCCCGCGCCTTTTCCTCCACTTCGTTTTTCTCTATCAGCTTCTCTGTCTCTCTCTCTCTGCTACTTTTTGGTGGTGGAGCTTGATCAGCCCCTCATTACTTACTGGCACACATTAGCAGTGTTTATCCACGAGCAATCGGCTATCGCGCAGAGCAGGGGAAGTAGGCGGGCATGGGATAGGGTGGTGGGAGGAAGAGGAGGATGTTGAGTGAATCGAAGCGGAACTTATTTTTGACAGGTCCTTGATATGGGCTGGGGGTGTAACAAAACTGGGACTTAGCCTCCAAAATCCTCCGGGTTTGGGGACGGAGGGGTATTTTATGTATTCTGAGTGACACCACTGTCTCATGCCTGCCAGACTCTGTTATAACATTAGTTTCAAAGTGAGAGGACTCCAGCAGAAGAGAGGTCAGCCTAGATTAATGAGGGCGAAGTGATAATCCTGGAATTGTTTGAGAGGTTTGAGTGAGGGTTGGAGTTCCAACTCACCCCAAAATGCATTACAGGCTACTATCAATGGTGTACAGTTTCTCATCAGCATTTACAATGCCAATGGATGTAATTATCAGGGCTTTCAAGTGAATTGTAGGTGGAAAGAGTGGAGAGACACAGCAGAGTGGGATGTGTCTTCCAACAAATATGGTTTACATGGATGACACTAGTTACTAAAATGGTGCCATGTACAAAGAGGCTATTAGAGAGGTTAAATAAGAACCTCAGGTGGGCCAGCATGAAGATCAAGCCAAGTAAGTCTAGAAGTATTTCATTATGTAGAGGGAAGTTAAATGATAGGAAATTTATCATAGATGATGAAGAAATTCCAACAATTAGGGAAAAGTCAGTGAAGAGCTTAGGTAGGTGGTACAATGTGGATTTGAATGATGATGAGCAGATTGTGCAATTCAGAAAGGACGTTACTGAAGGATTGGTTAGAATAGATGAGTCAGGGCTCCCAGGAAAGTTGAAGTTGTGGTGTTTGCAGTTTGGGTTATTTCCTAGGTTAATGGGGCCACTGTCAATCTATGAAGTCCCAGTATCTGTTGTGGAGAGAATGGAAAGGTTGGTTAGCTCATATATTAGGAAGTGGTTAGGCGCTCCTAGATGTCTAAGTAGTGTGGCATTGTATGGGAGAAGGATACTTCAGCTGCCAGTATCTAGTTTCACAGAGAGGTTTAAGTGCACCAAGGACAGGGCAGAGCTGTTGTTAGGATGTGATAGTTAGGATTGTGGTTCCAAATCCAACCAAGGGGAGAAAATGGAACCCAAGAACAGCAGTTCAGGGAGCAGAGGCTGCGCTTAGGCATGCAGAGATAGTAGGTAATGTTCAGTTTGTCCGGGCAGGCTTTGGGCTTGGCCCAGGCAAACTAGTGTGGAATAAAGCAGGTCCCAAGCATAGAAGAAAGCTGGTAGTGAAACAGGTACACAGGCAGATGGAGACTGTAAGGGGTGCTAAGGCAGTGGCTCAGGCTAAGCAGGGACAGTGGTTGAATTGGGAAAGTTTAAAGAGGATGAAGCTTAGCTGGAGGGACCTGTGGAGTATGGAGGAGAGCTGCATTAGATTCCTGATAGGGGTTACATATGATGTGTTGCCAACTCCACAGAGCCTGAAGCTCTGAGTAAATGGCGACCCATCATGGCCATTGTGTTCAGGTAATGCAACCCTAAAACATATTTTGTCAGGCTGCAAAATCAGTTTATCACAGGGCCGGTACATGTGGCAACATAATCAGGTGTTGAGAAGCTTAACTGCAGGTATTGAAGGGAGAAGACGACAGGTGAATTCAGGAGGTTTTAAAAAGAGAGTCTAGTTGTCCAGTTTGTGCATAAGGGGGAGAAACATAGAGGCAATAAATTAGGGAGGAGGCAGGGGTGTTGCCTCCTGGAAGGAGCTTGTGATTGGGAAATGCAGGTAGATTTAGGAGGAAAGCTTGTTATTCCCAAGGAAATAGCCTGTACTAATTTAAGGCCTGACATAGTACTGTGTTCTGTAAATCAGTGGATCGTTTATTTCATTGAACTTACAGCCTTGGGAAGACTCAGTGGAAGAAGCCTATGAAAGGAAGAAACTAAAGTACACAGACTTAGAGGCAGAAGCTGAGCTGAAAGGATGGATTGCTAGGGTTCGCCCAGTTGAAGTGGGATGTAGGGGATTTGTAGCACGATCAGCTGTCTCGCTCCTGGGGTAACTGGGAGTGCGGGGACAGAGTTTGAGAAAGACAGTAAGGGCAATGTCAGATGAGGCTGTTAAATCCAGTCAATGGATTTGGATTAGGAGAAACAATGATAGTTGGGAGCCAGCAGGGGGATCCATTGAACAGACAACTCCTTGAGATCAGGTGGAGAGATCCATCAATCAGTCTTCCCAGGAGAAAATCCAGGAAGTGGGAGGGTATTTATGTGTGGGAGTGGCCTGTTTGAGTCTCTCTGTGTCAGATCATGCTACCACCCAAGTACGTTTATTTGTTGATTCTGCCAGTTCATTCTTAATTTCTTAACTTGAGTCTTGTATGTAAGTTGTAGTATATAGCAAGTGTGATGAATGTGCTAGGGAAGGTAGCATCGACACTGTCACTACCTGGAGCTTGCATAAACAGAGCCTTGGTCTGTTGAAGGTGGCAGTGCTGTGTGGACTGGGATAGCCGTGTGGTAGCTTAGCCTTGTATCTGTGATAGCCATGTGGTAGCTTAGCCTTGTATCTGTGATAGCCATGTGGTAGCTTAGCCTTGTACCCGTGATAGCCATGTGATAGCTTAGCCTTATATCAGTGATAGCCATGTGGTAGCTTAGCCTTATATCTGTGATAGCCATGTGGTAGCTTAGCCTTGTATCTGGTATCTGTAGTAGCAGGTGGCATCGTGGTTAGCACTGTTGCCTCACAGCAAGAGGGTCTCTGGTTCAAAACCCGGTTGGAACGTGGTTCAGTCCGTGGACATGTTTTCCCCGTGTCTGTGTGGGTTCTCTCCAGGGTCTCCAGCTTCCTCCCACAGTCCAAAGACATGCAGGTCAGGTTTATTGGTGACTCTAATATGCCCCTAGGGTTTGACTGTGAGCGTGAAAGGTTGTCTGTCTATATGTGTCAGCCCTGCGATAGTCTGGCGACCTGTCCAGGGTGTACCCCACCGGTTACGGAAAATGAATGAATGAATGAACGAAATCAAAGCAGTCCCTCCAGGATTCTGTGATGTTGCGATCTACTCCGTTCTCATTCCAAAGTTGACACGTACCACCACTTTTAAAGTGATGTCCTGTAAGATCCTGACACCAAAAGCCACCTTAGGTGAGAGTGCATTTGATAATTTCGCACATATTGTTATTGTATTATGACATGCGTCTGTATCCATTATTGCTGTGCCTCTCTCCCCCTCTCCCCTCTCTCTTTCTCTTTCCTTTTTGTCACATTTGTACTTCATTTGTTATTTCCGACATCTATTGCACGTTTGTCCGTCCTGGAAGAGGGACCCCTCATCATCCTCTTACAGGGGTTCTTTTTCGGGAGTTTTTCCCTGGGTGATGTGAGGGTCTAAGGGCAGAGGGATGTCGTACACTGTAAAGCCCTCTGAGGCAAACCATGTTTTGTGATAATGGGCTCTATAAATAAAACTGACTTGACTTGAATTGACTTGTATGATACACCCCCAGGGCAGTGTCACCTGAAAACATGGCCAGACATGATAGGTTGCCGACATAGTAAAAAAAGCATGAAGGTTCCAATAGGGCGGGAGGGAGGTGCGGTGGATAGATCCAACAAAGCCTTGACTTTGATGTGGAAGTCGGGAGCTTACTTGCCGTGTGAATGTCATGTTTATTTTCTACACCTAACCATGAACCATTTTTGCCAAAACCTAACCATCCATGTCTTTGTTGTGTTTGTTTGCCTAAGCAATGTGCTTTTGCTGATTTCCTAGCGTTGGTTGCTATGTGCATTAGTTGCCTAAACATAAATGCTTTTGTTGTGTCATCCCACTATGTGCCTTTGTTGACATCACAGTAGCGGCATCCCGGAACGTCAACAGCAGACGCAGAGGAATACCTAAAGCATATTATGAACTGTAGATGCTGTATTTGAAATTGACGTGTTTTTATTCGGCATGTTTTATACTCGTAATTTCAGTTCGCACAATTTGAGGGTGGATGGATTGTGATAGGCCAAGAAACCTGTCAGTCATGGATACAGGTGTATACACATTTTTTTTTCCCAATTTGCCGTCTAGTCACAAATCAACTGCAACATTCACTATCTTGATCTTGTGACTTCTCTAAATTGGTGACTACTTCTAGAAGAAAGTAGTGCAGAAATTCCTACTGGTTCATACAATTCAGTTTGTGTTATCCAGTTCCTGTCAGATACACAAGCTCCTCTGGTATAGTCAGATACAACACAGGTACATACTGTACAACTCTTGGTTGGTCTTAAACTCAAGTGTAGTCAGCTCTAGTTGTGTTAAATGGGGCCCTGCCCAGCTTTAGTTCTGAAATTTGGTAAAAGATGACACACAGTGAGAGGGAGGGGAATCATAGAGCTGCTTGGGTCAAAGAGTGGGAAGTCGACTTCATTAGATCACTGTTTATTCAGCAACACACACTTTGAGTGAACATCCAAAGTCCTGAGGGAGGTCAGGATGTCACAGTCATTGACTGTATATAAAGATGAATCATGCCCCCACTTACCCTCACTATGCCTAAGCAAGGTTAATATATCCAAGATACGGGCGTTGCCATCTTGCGAGGCATCTTGAGAGTCGTATTCTGCTCAGTAGCAAAATCTGCCAAAACACCCGTTCGACCAATCGTGAGCAGCTTCATTGATTGTGAGTGCATGGATTGGCTGTGACAGCTGTCAATCATGGGGAAACATCACCCTTTTTTATAATTTAGTAACTCATTAAAACAAAACTTTAATAAAAACAAACTACCTTCAGTGTCAGAAACCCACCTTTGGGAAAACTTTATTTGTTGTGTACTTTGAGTTTTTAGTTTGGCCTATGTCCCATTCACTAACATTGTCATAGGTTTCTCATACCAGTCTGGTGAGTCCAGAAACAGCTCATCAAATATAAGCTTCAGGACCGAGCATCAGGTCCCTCATATGAAATCTGTTTTACAGATCTGAGAAGACTCCTCAAATCCTAGAAATGTCAAATCCTAGAAATGTCTTCAAATCCTAGCAACATGTATGGGGCTGCTGCAACTGGCCCCTGGCCTTCTGTCATTTTGCAAATGTGGCCCCCAAGCAAAGCAAGTTGAATATCTATGCTCTAGCATTATGGGAACTTAAGTTCTGTGACAGAAAAACAAACATTAAAATAGTTCATCAACCTGTGTCAGTCCTGAGAAATTAAAAAAATGTGTAACACCTGTCTTAGGTTGGTGGCATTGAGCGTTTTGTAATGATGGTGATAGAATGTGTGGTCTATAATACAGAAGGCCACTATAAGGGATTTGAAAAGTGCATTTGGTCCACTTCCTGATATGGCCATGGATGGCCTAGGCACGCTGCAGATAAAGTGAGTTCTGCTACCCTGCTGGAATGCTAAAATGTGGCAGGATGAGATGGAGGGAAGTTTATCAGTCAGCTCTGAAGGACTCTGGGTTCCACTTCACTGTCCTCTATGAGCTCAGAGGGCAATGGAGCATCTAGGAAGACTGAACAATCCACAGAAACTCTGGGGACACACTGAAATGGCGGCTCATGGGCGGCAGCGAGCCTCAGCACACCAACAAATTGAATCACTTTTCCCCACCTACAAGAATATAAACTGTCCTGATAACAATAGCCAGGTCTAATAGGTTGAATTGTAAGATCCTTGTGAAGACAGGTTTTAATCACAAGCCATGATAGCATTCAGTTCCACTGGACAAAACTAAAATGCTGTTATTGGGCCATCCATCCCCAAATTTAATTTGAAATGCAATGTTAATTATTTATTTCTCCTCATGATGCATGCACACATACACCCTTGTCACTGTAATCATCTGTTGTATAAAAAGAAAGAAAAAAAAGGAGCCAAACATCTACATTTTATGGAGAGTTTTATAAAATTCTCACCTGAGCCTTAAAAATGAAAACACATTTGACAGTTATTCATATGAACTACACAGCTAGCAATGCTGCACTTATAAAATGATTCAATAAACACTGGGGCACCAGTTCTCATGCTGCTAAGTTTGGAAAAGTAAACATTTATTTGCTTCATTTAATTGACAGCAGCACTGTGGATCTGTGGATAATGTCTTCTAAAGATTTTTTTTCTGGCCAACTTATAGTTTTCTTGTGTACGGGATGGTCTCTGTGATGTAATGTCGTCACCTACCAAATGTCTGTGAGCGTCCACACCAGCCCCCTGTGAAGACGTTTGTTGCAGCCTATTTTTTTTGACTGTGCAAAATGAAGGCATAGCAAGCACAAAGCAGCGCGTGCCCCAATCTCCTGTTTGTCTGCCTGAAATCATACTACGTTTAATTTTTCAAAGTGGGACTGACACACCTAAATAATGCCGCAGTGGGTTGATTTACTCTTTTATGTTTATGCTTCAGCTGACCTGAACTGCCAAAAATGAAGCCTTTTTTTAATATGCAATGATGTAAAACTGTTTCCTCTTTTTTGTCATATCTAATGCAATGGTCAGCAAATGCATTTAAGCTAAGTTGAATGATCTCGCATTTGCCAAAGGACCAAATATACTTTTTCTCCATACACAATCATAATGCAAAAAAAAAAAGGGAATCAATTCACAATAAAGCACCAAAGTGACATTTAATCTTCTAGCTTCTGATAAAAAAATAAGGAAACTTTATTCAAAATCACACTGATATTTCAAACACCTCATACACTGCACAGTAACTCTTATTTTTGTGTTTTACACCTATTTTTTTCCATTTTAGCTTTTTGCCTTTTTTTTCTATTCACTTGGCTCTTGATGAGTTTTAAGATACTCCAATGATCTTTTATAATGTGTTTCTTTTGCACTTGGTCTCGATACTTTTGGTGTTTTTATACAGCACTTTGAATTGCCGTCGCTAAAATCTGCTGTTGTCTTGACCTACCATATGAACCAACAGCCATTTTGATAAACCTTTAGACAAAAAAAGAAGTGTTGCATTTGCTGTTTACTTTTATCCCCATTTCCCTCAATCCCCCCCCCCCCCCCCCGGTCTCTCTCTCTGGCCGTCTCACATAGCGTGGGTGGCGGAGGAGGAAGACGTAGCCACCTGGCCGAGCATGCAGGGATCCACATTAGCCTCCTGCTGTGCAAACGCCCTCCTGCATCCAACACTACCGCTTTAATTGTCATGGAAATTAGGTGCATTTGTTTGTGTGTGTATGCTTCTGTCTGGGCTATATACATTGTGCATATAGTATGTGGATTTTTCATGGTAATGAACTGTTTGGTGATGTGCATATTTTATTGTTGTTAGGCTGCTCTTAAGTGTGTGTGTGTGTGTGTGTGTGTGTGTGTGTTAAAATGTGTTTTGGGTGTGTTTGTACTATGAGGTTGACAGTATAAAAGAAATGGATGAGAATGTTTCATGACTGAAGATTGATACTGAAGATAAGGATAAATGTCAAGCTTCTGCGGATGACACATATGATTTCATAAAACCACGCTACAACCATACATATCCAAGAACATTAGCACTGATGCTTCATGCCAGCAAATTTCAACAGAAATTCCAACATGTTAGCATTCCAAGTCATCACATGTTGCTGCTTTTTTTTTTTTTAACCTGTCCTATTCGGCAGCTTAGGCATGCAGTATGAGAGGTCTGGATGCCTTGAGGTGCCATAACAGATTTGCTCTGCAAAGGAGGAGTCTGATATGCTTCTTCCTGTTGCAGTCTGCACTGAGATTTATTGGCAAGGCTACCGGACAGCACAACGTTAGAGTGGATAGGGAGAGAGATAAGAGAGAGGTTGGGGGACTCAGGAGGGAGGGGAAGACACAACAGAAAACAAAAACAACAGCAACAACAACAACGACAATGAAAATGATGTCAACAATGCTAACTACAATAATGATAGCTGCAAATATTTACAACAGTATTAACGGTGGAAGCAGGAAGAAAATGAGTAAGTAAAAAAGAGAAAAAGAAAAGAAAAAAAACAAAAATAAACAAACAAAAAACAGATTGCATAAATACTTACCCAAAATAACCTTGACATGGATTACATCAACATTTGTAACTGTTGTACGTGTGTGATTGTATAACAGTTGTGTGCTGTGTGTGTGTGTGTGTGTGTGTGTGTGTATGTGTGAGGGTTTGTCATTGGATGTGGTTTGTAGATGACGGGGGACCGCAACAACACCCCCAAACTCCCAGGGGCAAGCAGGCCAAGACCCAAGCCACCAGAGCACCCAACAGCCCCCCAGAACACGACAGATCCAACACCACGTGCCCCAGAGACAGCCACGCGCCCCACCCAAGGGAGAACAAGCAAGGGAACACAGAGGCGACACCCCCGGCCGGGGGAAGCCCACAGAGGGACAAGGGACAGGAAGCCCCCCGGCCCAGCCCAAGGCCACCAATCCCAGCACGATCTGAGCCCACAGCCACAGGGCCCCACCAACCAGAGACCCGCCCAGACCCCCGGAGGGGAGCCCGCCACACATCAGAGCGGCCAGAACCCCCCTAACACCCGGCCCCAATGGGGCGGGCCACGGCCCACCATGACAACCCAGCCCACCGCCCCCGGGGCAAACCATATACCCCGTGGGGAAGACGGCAGGAGGCCACAGCGCCCCTCTATGTCTCAACACTTCTCATCCTCTATTACATATCCCCTCTCTTCATCAGCATCCTTTTAACATTGCATACCTGTTGAGAGAAGGCTATCTGAATTATGAAAGGATACTGTGCACACGTTCCCTGTCTGTCGTTCCTGTGTCCAGTTTTGGGGGTTTTTTTGTTGTTGTTGTTTTTTGTTTTTTTTTAGACATGCAACAATTGCAAACATAGAACAGACTCAATCTGCAAAGCCCTTAATCCTTCGAAACCTCACATTTCACACATTATTTTTCTTGTGCTGTCTTGCAAGAAATGTTCCACAAATTTCAGGAAATTTGTGGATTTAGAAAATTAAAATTATTATTTTAAAGCTGGGGAAAATGCTTGAGGGAAAAAAGGGCAGGGAAAAATATAGATTATCACAATTACAGATTTAAAATTCTGTGACAGAATTATAGTTTTTAAGCACTTAATTTTTTAGGGAATTTTCTTGTACTTTTTGCCAATGATTTTTGCAAATTGTCATCCATTTTGACTTAACCTTTTGAGACCAAAGCAAATTGGTGTGATTTCTTGCAAAAAAAAAACACCAGGATAAGGCAATGAGCCAAAACACAAGTCATGGCCCAAAAATTTGCAAGAAATAAGTAAAACATTACAAGAAAATTACCTGAAAATAAGCATCAAGAAAGACACTTCTAAACAAACAACAACATGACAAAAGTCCTGAAATTTGAAAAAGATATATGTATATATTATTTTCTTTAATGCAATTCTAAATATATAATTATAATATTTGTGAATATAGTTTGTTAGGCTAATTATTTATATATTTTTTTTCTCCTACAAAAAACATATTTTTGTTGATTTTCTTTAACCTCTCACTTTTTTTTCTTCAATTTGTAGAACATTTCTTGTCAAATTGCTCACAGCCCTTTTCCCCTATATTTTTGAAGGGCTAAACAGCTTGTAAAAGCCATCTGAGAATATAAAAACTTAAGCTGATCTAGGTTTAAAAGGGTTTAGTTGCACATTGCCTTCTTTCCATGTTTTTAAAAGAAGTCAATCCAGTTTGCAAAGGGTTAATATATGGCTCAGCTCTTAAACTTGACACCAACAATTCTGTTTCTGATGTGTCCTATAAACATTATCACACAGCTGTGATGTGGAAAGCAGCTCTGTCATATATTACCTGGATCACAGTGATTCCACCATGTTCTATTTTAAACTAAATCCCAGTGTGGTGTCCCCAGAACTTGCTAACCGCTGGCTTTCAGAGTTTTAACATCCTAATAGGTAGAAGCAACCTGCTGGTCGCCACATGCATCACACACATCAAACCTCAACTTTCTACATCAGACTCTGAACACCCGGCAACATGTCACATCATACACACACAAATATGCACACTCCCAGTCACAGGCAATGGGACCGGCTTCTCGTTGCAACTGGTTCCTCCTTGTTGGAAATTAGTGTGTGGACAGCGGGCTAACGATCAATAGGCAGGCCCGCTGGAGGGCCACCACTGGGGCTCATTAAGAGCTACATGTGACCACACTGTCACACAGACACACACGTACACACACATCCCCAGAGAGACTTGCTAATCAAACATTGCACCGATGCACGCCTCCTCCCACAGCGACCTGAAGACAGCGAGGAAAGAGGCAGAAGGCTGAGGCATTTACCAATCTGCATCTCTGGATAAAAACAGCAGGAGAAAGTAAATAGTGACAGCGCTTCACTCCTGATTAAAGTTCACACAGTGTGCACTAAAGTCTTTCCACAGGCTAGCTTCTAATAAAGCTGTGGATTTTATACATGTAAATAAAGGTCATACATTCACTGAAAAAATAGGAGGAAAAAAGATATCAAGGAGAAACCAGTGTATTTTTAGCTTTGGACTCAGTGTATATAAATGTATCTTGAGAGCTTATAACTGGTTAACTCTGTACAAAGGGATCTTTCTCTTTTTTCACGTTTAACATTATCTTTTATTCAGCACATTCTATGATGTCATATTGTATGATCCAAGCTGAGAGACAGTAGTTATGCTGCATTCATGTGATGTCGGGAACTCATTCTTTCGACTTGGTTGTGTTCATGAGCTTGGAGGTGGTAAAGTGGGAACAACATGGAAGCTACAAAGAAGATGAGCTGCATTTTAACGCTAAGAGTGTTTAAACAAGAGGTTGAAAGCTGTTAACACTTTATTCATATTTGTATTTATTATTTTATATAATATATATGAATATATATTTTTATATCTTATCTAGGTCACTGTACATGGACAGCAGTTAACAATAATACCATATTACATTTTAAATGTGATCAAAAATTGATATCTAATATGTGAATTATTAAAAAAAGTTTCATACCATTGACCAAACTTTGGTTTACGCATTTATTACGTCAAGTCAGCAACCTGTGTTATAGAATGACATTGTCATCAGTGTTCGTATACTGACCTGGTATGCTTTACGCCTCAAAGTTCGCTTGCTTGCTGCAGCTAATAGATGCAGATACTTAAATGTGCAACTACTAAAAGTAAATGATAGCTACTTGGAATGAAATAACCAAATATGTAATTTTTATCATTAATTGTTGACGTAGTCTCCATGCTTTGCTATTTCTGATGCCCTAAAATGTCACGCAAACATCGCAACTCAGCAACTTGGGTATTATCAAGATTTCTCAATTTCTCACAAGTAACTATGACATTGTTCATGTGCAACTTTTGGTGTCTCCCAGTGGACAGGAGGCACGTCCACATGCAAGGCGCACGGGCGGTTTAACTTGAGAACGCGGTTTAAGAATAAATGAAGGAAAGGTAATAACACTGCTGGTACAAACGTGATATGACGAGAATGAGTAGCACAGATGGATGTGGAGGATGGATGGGTCCCACAAACAGCTGACTTTTGTGCGGGAGTCCAGAGTCCACTTCCTGTGTGGACTTGAGCATTATTTTTTTCAACACCTTACCATGTGCCTATTTTTCCAAAACCTGTCTGTGACTTCATTGTGCTGTTGTGTAAACAGAGATATGCTGCTTCATTCCACCATGTGCATTTGTTGAAATCACTGTAACTGCATCCTGGGGTGTAAACAGCTGACACAGAAGGATTCCTAAAACATCACATGTAGATGCAGAATGTCACTGACAGAGTGGCACCATGTGACGAGATGAGAAGAGAACATGTTGTTTTGGCCGCATTAATGCTGAAAAACAGTTTGAAAAGCTCCACTGGTGGTTATGTGGTGCTCAAGTTCAGTTGATGTCCAGGAAGTTTTGACAAGTGGAACTTTTTTGCATCTAGCCAAACATCAGCACGTGTGTGTCTTTCAGGACGTGGCTGTGTGTACCGGCTGTGCCTGTAAAAAGGCCTGAAGTGGAGATCTGGATGTGATTCTGCTCTGACCTCTTGATATACTTTGTGTACACCTGGGCCTGGATCCTCCCTGCTGTGTGGTGGAGATCGTGATTGTGCTTTAGGTTGCACATTTTCATGACCTTTCCCAAGGTGGACAGTCTGCTCTCCTTCTGAAGCAGTATGGGTGCTGGCCTGTGACCCTACAGCAGAGGTTATGAGCCCTGTTGCTTATTATCACTGTAAAACAAATTAAAAAGTCATTAGAAAGATCAAAGGTTTGAGATATCAATATCAATGCTTTGTGACGCTTATTTCAGTGTCAGCAAGTTGAATGAAATGCTGTTGCTGCACACAAAGGCAACGCTGGTCCTTTTGAGGGTTATGTTATTCCAAATTGCAAAATATAGACAATACAAATGTAACTGACAATAAATTGGAAATGTTTCATTATCTGTGGCTTTGATTCTGCCTATTCAACAAGTACACAAATAATTATGTAACCAAACATGAATAAAATAATTTGACACCAGGCAGGTTTCCATCACAGATCTGCACAAAACTTAAAAATGTTCATAAAACACAATTGTGAGATGACTGTTTCTCCACTGAGTGATGTTCTGTGACTTCTACTCTGGTGATAACATTCCAGTAACCATGGTGATGGATGTTCAAAACATTAGCAGCTTTATCTCTATTGCAGCCACCACACTAGCTGTCATTTTTTCAAATCCAAGGCAACATTTGCAACTGATTATGGAAAGGCAAGCCTCTTATAAGTGGGAGCGGCCATGTATGAGGGATTTCTGGGAAGTGATAGTCCACAATTTCACAGAGGAATTGTGGATTCCAAACCTCCAGAAGATCTGCTCAACTTTTGTTTGAGTGTTTCCATTGCAGTTTTTGTGAAATGTGTTTTTTTTAATTGCCTGAAATACCACGTCATGCAAGTGTATACATTTTATGTGATAAATGTTTTTTTTTTAAATTTTTTTTTTTTATTGACGTGTTTCCAAAAGGCGTAATCGAAAATTCACATTTTCAATTTGTGCAATTTGAGGGTTAATGAAAACCCACCATATGTCTGAATATACTTGAATGGATGTTTATTGATCTCCTCTGCTCTCAAACATCCCTCTGCTCTTGGATTAGACACTAAATGTTCATACTATACTGCCTGAGTGCAATGTATTCTAACAACATACACCTCTACCAATCACCTCAGTCCCTGTCTCAGCTATCTTTCTACACACACACACACATACACACACACACACACACACACACACACACACACACACACACACACACACACTAGTGATCCCTATTTAGGCAGGACTGGGGATTAGTGTTGCCCTTTGTGGATCTGACATTCACCAATTGGACTTAATTAGCAGTGCTGAGCCTGCCGCTGACCTTTTGTCATGCTAGCTGTCATTGAAAACCTTTCTGTTGACTTGAATGGTGAATGCTATTTGTTAACGTAATCAGAGACTACCCGGCTCAGGCTGATGCATATAGCATTGTCTTCTCACTGTCTGCACAAAGGTTTCATAGAAAGATAAGACATATATATATATATATATATACACATATACACACACAACACACACACACACACACACACACACACACATATACTATATATATATATATATATATATATATATATATAGAGAGAGAGAGAGAGAGAGAGAGAGAGAGAGAGAGCATGCAATGCTTTTTTTTGTTTTTGTGCACTAAAAGGGGTCAGTCTGCTGATAATCTATAAGTTTCTTTATGTCGACAAATTCTATTTAAATACACTGCATACTAACACGTACTGTGTGTATCAAAGTCTACTTCAGTTTACTTCTTAATTTGTGCCAAAGAGCTTGTTGTCAAAATCAAAATCAGTTAGCCTGACTGTTGCACTGGCTGACATGTTCCTTTATTAGTGTGAACACACACACACACACACACGCACGCACACAACGCACACACACACACACGCACACACACACACACACACACGTACACACACACACACACACACACACACACACATATTGTGGTTTATTTTTGACTTAACCCAATATTTTTTTATTGTGATTCTACCTGCTTCTTGCTCGGATTATAAACTTGTCACGGACACAATCTAGGGTCCACCTGAGGCCTGGACTATCTTCTGTAAAACTGGACTGTCCTGTAATCTGGACATCCGGTCACTCAGTTAAACTAATGCATACACCACGAGAAATGCTTCGGTTTTCTGTTGTCAACAAGTTGTAACAACAATATGTAAACATATTGTAACAATATGTAAATTACATGTTTGTGGTTCAAATAATCGGGAATAAACATTTTTAGGACCTGTCTGGTCATCTCACTGCTCTTGTCTCTTGATCAGTTTGGAGGTTGAGCACGCATGACCATGCAGAAAAACTGTGGGGTGAAATCAAAGTATAAATGAATGCTTAAATTTTGTTGGCTTCCAAAGCAGTGGAAGGCTAGAGCAGAAAAACTTAAAATAAAGCAAAGAATTATCATATAACAAATATCCTACATAATTAAATTTAAAATGTGCAACTCCTGATTAAGACAGTAAAGGCAGGCTCAAATATTAGCACCTCTAAAAAAAATTTAAAAAACTATAAGCCATGCCCTGAAGACAGAAGTTGACCCTTGCTCCTACATCATCATAGCACTCTAAGAGGGAAAACAAAGCGTGCATCTCTGTTTTGGCTGCCTCTCTCTCTCTCTCTCTCTCTCACTTACACACACACACACACACACACACACACACACACACACATGCATGCACAAAGCAAAGAAAGATTCCCATAAAGCTCCGGTGTGCACTCCACTCTCCAACAACAAAGAAAGAAATGTTTACTCAATGTTCTTTCCACCTAAATGCAATTCCTCCCCTCCCTCTTGAGCTGCTGTTCCTATTACCATTGAATTATTTTGCTTGTGTGGACAATTGCTAAACGCATCAGCCCGGCCTCCTCCGCAGAATCAATTCTGCATGCTTACCAGCTGGAATTTTTCAATTTACACGCCCTGAAAAACAATCCCAAATCACTAATCACTGCAACATTGTTCACACTGTTTGGCTGGCCGCTGTGGTCTTTGTGTTTGCTAGTCATAGGTTGGCATAACATTGGACCGTATTTAGCCAGGCAAGTACGTGTAAGTGCTCATGTGTGTTTGTGTGTGTGTGTGTGTGAAAATTTGCAGTGGAGGGGGATTAATTGGGCTGAGAGCAATGCTTTCTGGATAATGTCCTGCATGCCAGGGAAATGGCACTGTTGACGGGAGCTTGTGTATCGCTAATATCCGGTCTGAATTTAATTTGGGCTCTAATAATCAGGGACATTATGGCGATGCACTGGAAGAGATTGAGACGGATATGGCTGTTGCTTTGCCTTGGACCAGCAGGCTGAAGGTAATAACATGTTATCAGCTACAGCTAAAAGCAGGGATGGACTGGAGCTGTGATGCTAAACTAACGGCCCGCGGGCCAAACCTGGCCCTTGATAAGGTGCCATGTGGCCCCCCAACCATTTTCCAATTCATAATAAAAATAGAGTGATTCAGACTGGGAATTTTTCTTGTGTTCTTTTAGTAAGGTGCCAGAGTGAATAAAAACCATCTTGTTGAGCTTGTTGATGAAAAAAAGTAGTCAGTGAAGGATCCCCCTCACCCCCGTACAGAGATCCTATCTAAATTAATGTCCTAAAATCCTAGAAAAATGCCCTGAAATCCTAGACCTCTCTTGAAATTCGAAATGTCTTAAAACCCTAGAAATGTCCTAAAATCCTGGAAAAATCCCAAAATCCCAGAAGCGTCCCAAAATCGTAGAACTGTTCTATAATCCTAGAAATGTCCTGCAATCCCAGAAACATCCTAAAATCCCGGAAATGTCCTGAAATTCTAGAAATGTCCTAAAATCCTAAAAATGCCTTAACATTCAAGACATGTCCTAAAATCCAAGATGCTATAATCCTAGAAACATCTTAGAATTCATATAGACCCATTTCTTTCTTATAGATGAATCTAGAAACCAAATAACTTAATGCCATAATTTTATATACTTGGACATAGTAGAATGCACCTTTGCAGTTTGTTTGCAATCCACTAAAAAAACACACAGAGGAAGTGTCCCACTCTCTCTCAGCCAGGTGTTCTGCACATCAGCCTGTTTCCTGTTTGATTTACTGCACCAGCAAGCACATATTGCACCATATTTTCACTCATGCGCACACTTTGACTGATTCCTCTTCAACTTACACACTGCACTAAACTTTTTTTGTTGTTGCTTAGTATGTTGTTTTTTGTGCAGTAAGTTGCTAGGGCAGTTGCTCGGGGGCACTTTGATGACTGCCAAGGTATTGAGCTTTGTGCTTAATTCATCCTGCCACTAACCTGCATGACGTCCAGGCCTGAGTGAGTCAGCTAGTATTAGTTAGGCAGTTAGCCAGAGAGAGGGGGTGTAAAACTGAAGGCATCCTGCAACTCTGTCAGGTAGTGAAGGAAAACATTGTCTTAATTTGTAGTTCTGGCCGATATGTGGTATGTTGTGTGTACAACAGAGAACAACACGTTTTTATGACAACTCGTCACAAGGTGCCACTCTGTCGCTGTCACTGCGTCAACTTATGATGTTTTAGGTATCCTTCTGCCTCAGCTGTTTATGCTCCAGGATGCTGTTATGGTGATGTCAACAAATGCACATGGTGGGATGAAGCAGCACGGTCCTTATGCTGACAAAGCTGCGTGAACTGCTGTCACTATGGTTTGAATTAGGCAAAAAGGTCATGGATGGTTATGTATGGACAAAAGAGGCACATGGTAGGGTGTAGAAAAAAACACACATGCACATGGAAAGCAAACAGAATGTCGTCTGTGGGATCCATCCACCTCCCCACCCTTCCTTTAAGCACTCTTGCACCCCTTATATTACGTGTTTACTGGCTGCATTCTCAAATGACGCTGCCCATGGGCATTGCATGTGGACACGCCTGATGACGTCCCTCGGCGTATAATAACAACGCCACCAGTTCTGTCCATGTGCTTTCTTATCTGTTGTGAAGGTGGCTTTTAGTGTCACGTTAACACGCAGAAAGCATTTACAGAGGAGGCATATT
Organism: Plectropomus leopardus; assembly: GCF_008729295.1. Lineage (NCBI taxonomy): Eukaryota > Metazoa > Chordata > Actinopteri > Perciformes > Serranidae > Plectropomus > Plectropomus leopardus. The sequence goes on from NC_056483.1 coordinate 24,652,100, forward strand.
TCACAAGTTTGGAGTGAAAACAGGCTAGCAGGAACTAATCTTGCTTGATCAGTTTACCTGCATAAACGAACAGAAAGTAAGCAAGGTTTCAGGTGCTGTCAACATGGCAGATAAATTCATCCTGACCCATAGAGGTTTATAGAGTTTTTTGGGGGGGAGAGCTGAGGTTTTGGTGATGCTGGCTCCAGAGAGACGGGACAAAAATGTTTTCAGTTAGAGAAGAACTATGCCCATTTTCAAAACTGCTACATGTCATTTCTATGGTCTAAGACTGAAAATTGTGACATTATAGGGAATAAAGTCTGAAGCTGCTCCATAGACATTGAATGGTGAAAGATGTTCTAGATGAAACTGAAAGCACCCCAGGAGAATGTTCTGAGTAACTGAGTTCATTTTCTGTTTCAGAACTGACAGCACTTCAATGGAATAAGGTCCTTTCAGTATATATTGTGATGCCCTGGGATACGTCATTTCCTGTTAGTCCTGCCTGGGCTCTTTATTTCAGGATCTCCCTCCCTGCGCCGCTCCTCCCACATCGTTACTGAGATTCACCTCATCTGCCAGGAGTCTATTTAAGCTTGACCATTTTAAAGATGGCTCTCTCTCTCTATATATAAAAAAAAAATATACTGTCTAAGTCTGTGGGTCCACAAAATCAGTGTCAGTTTGAGACTAACTTGTCTATAATCTTTTCCATAAATCTATTAATTTAATTTACACAAGTGCCACTTATTTGGTCTTTTAAATGCAATTGGTTTGCAAGGTAAATCATGTTTCTGTTCACGATAATAGAGCAAAGAAATTGTAAGGTGCAGGAAATGTCACATTAGTTTGCCCAACTTAAGTTGTTTGAAATAGTAATTCTGAGGAGTCTATACTGAGTCAAGAGTACATCTTAAGTAAATTAACATGCACTCCATACTTCTCTTTGTTACTGAAACTCTAGTGTAAATGTACTACACTATTTTTTTTTTTTTTTAAGTCAAGTGGTGTGCATGCATATTCTAAGTAAGGTTAATTAATCAAAATGTACAGTGTGCTTTCTGGCTTTGAGAGATAGTGAGAGAGAGAGAGAGACAATAAAGCCCACTGAGCTGAACTGAACTTAGTAGCTCTTGTTCACAAATATTGAATGACCCTTCTTAGGCTATGGAAATAACCTATTGGAATTCTTAATTTTGGTGGCGTTTCCCTTTAAAGAGGATTGTGGTGTTCAGGGGACAGCAGGACCTCAGTTGTCTGTTTAACTACTGTTTTACTCAAGGTGACTGGAAAAATGAGTGCCTGGTGTTGAGAAAAGAAAATCTAAAAGCTTTGGTATTTACCGTTGAAACCGGTCAGAGCTTCCAAAAGACACAAAGGACTGTAGTTCCAGGAATATCAGTCTTTCTCTCTGCATCCACCTCAGCATGTGGGCTTTGTGTGGTTTGTTGCACCAGCCAACAGGCATTACACCATGTTTTCACTAATCCACACACTTCTAACATGACTGATTCCTCTCATTGATTCCTCTCCTACTACATGATGGATTGGTTTCTTGAAAAGCTGATGGTTGATATAAATTTTATAGGCAATAAAAAGTCATTAAAAACAGTCACAGTGACAAGGGAAATTAATTTATAGGTCATAATTACAAATGTAAAATGTCCCATCAAAGTCTTGTCAAAGAGTTTAAAATGTTGTGAAAGAGGTTGAAATGTTGGAAAAAGGTTATAAAAAATCACAAGTACAGAAAACGTAACTGCCAGATGAGCTAGTCTGTTTCTGTTTCTAGACTGTTTCAGCATTTTGAAAGATGACGCTTGTGGATTAGTCAAGCCTGTGAAAGTCAGAAGAGAAAGTACTAACAGAAGAGACAAATGGTGACAAATGTCAACATGGTATTTTTTTTGTTTATTTCCAACATCTTTTAGTTTGATCATTTAAGTTCATAATCATTGTTTAATAGACACATTTTGTAAATACAATAAATACATTATATAAATACTATTCTATAAATACTGCTGTCATTTGATTTTACATTTTTCAGAAAAAATGAGAAATGACAATACGTATCTGTTTACTTAATTGTTAAAGGAAATAAGGAAATTAGACTGGAAAGTCACAACTGAAATGAAAAGAGGATGCATGTTATTGTTTGAATGGTTCATTCCAAAGGGTTCATACCCTTTTAAATATTTCTGAAATAATATGCTATCAATGCAGCTGCCAGAGATGAAGCATTGTGTCCAAACATCTTCATCGATTCTTCCCCTTTTTAAGGTGTTACACTCACACGCCTAACCAGTTAGTTAATATGTTTAATTTTTAATATGAGTAAAATAAATAACCTTTGAATGATATATCTGTATGTAGCCTTCATTTGTGTTGTAAGCCTGGAGCCGAGCAGTGGGCATAAGTGCACAGTGTGAATGCGTGGCTTGAAATTCCTCTTGAGTTCAGTAATCAGGAGGAATCAGCTGGCAGGTTTGTACCCAAAGCCTGCAGGTTCAAAACTGTTAGTGCAAACCGCTGCACCACTACGCCGCCTCATCTTTGATGGTCAGACTAATGGTGACTCTGCAAATCCTTGAATGTTGTCTTTTTTTTCTCAATCTTTGCCATTTCCTGTCTGTTTCTTGCACAAATCTCCAGGCTCTGGGCCATCATGCAGTGGGTTGATTGATCACACCGTTGGACTCACACTGTTGTAATGTGGTTAAGGAGGCAGATTATCCAATCAGGTGGCCATTTCCCATCCATCCCGTTCCATCTGTGGATTTGTCCTGTTGATGTAACAAGGCAGCCAGTTTAACTTGAAAAAATACCCCAGACTATGAGATATGGCACATACATACACACACACACACACACACACACACACACACACATCTTTTCTGCCAGATGAAATTAAAATGAAACCATCGATTGTTTTTTTTTTCTCTGACTTTTTACATGGTTTAGAGGTTTACAAATTTTATCCTTGTGTCTGGCAAACACAATCTCTGTGGATGGACTAAGTTTGGAAAAAAAAAAAACAGACGGAGGATCTGACTGGGAAAATATCAAATAATAAAGAAGGCAAAGACAAAAAGAAAATTCCTGCTGAAATTGCAACACAAAACACCATCATCAGCGTAAAAACTCACACAGCCGACAGTTCTTCCAGGTGTATGAGAAAATGATGTTTTCCTCATAAAAGCATGCACTTGGGACACTTGTAAAGTGTGGGGGTTTAAACATTTACAGTCCTGGAACTGATGCAATAATGTCTTGTTGTGGCCATGGAGGCCATTTACTTCCCTGCCATTACCAAATTATGTATTTTGTGTCATATCTCCTGAACTAATCGTAATACCGCAGAGTCAGTGATGTGTACCCCTGTGTTTTAATGGCCAGGGATTACAGTGATGCCATATTCAAAATCATAAACTGTTGCGGTTAATTGTTAATGCTGATTTCAGTGATGTGAGTAGGAAATCACAGGCTAGACTTTAATATCATGTCTGCTGCCACATGTTGTGGAGCATTTCACAGCTTAATGCTTTTGTTCATTAACCCTGAAAATACAGAGAATTTAAAGAGTTGAGCAGTATTAATTATGTGACAAGACTGAACTGGAACTGAACCCAAATGCATGACACCAGGTATCAAAAGTCAAAAAATACTTTATTATAAAAGGCAGCAATAAAGTCTTTACAAAAGCAGATGCAAAACTCAAAATCACTCCGAAGAGGAAAAGTAACAACAAAAAACCTGTCAGAAGAGGAAACAAAGTATCAACAAAAAATCACTCAAATGAGGTGCATGAAAAATCTAGAGTTCAAGAAAGTATCAAAAGAAAATAGGTTTCAAACCTGAACAATGCAACTGAGCGAGGAACAAAAAAACTTGACTTGGGCATAAGTATGGCACTGGTTCACTGGCAGACGAGACAAGACGAACTGGCACAGGACAAAGGGAGATGCGGACTATATATACACAAGGTAAGGGGAAACAGGTGGAGACAATCAGGCCGGGGCGACAATCACAATGGCGGGAAAACACACAAAGGAAGGAAGTAAGGTGACCTGAAACGAAAGGAGAGATAGGATTTCAAAATAAAACAGGAAATCACAAGACAACATAGACACAAGACAAAAAACAACTTAACATAATTTCCTTGACATGACATTATGACTTTCCAGTGGTCCTGCACAACAGTGCGCACACTGTGCATGAATGCAAGGTCATTGGGGCTAAAACACATTCTTTCTTTCACAGTCCTCTGCATATTTTTGTATGATGGAATATCAGGGCCAATCAAGAGAAAAAGAAAAAAGACAGGGCAATATTTAATAAAAAAAAACAAAAACGTCTAAAAAAAACAAATTCTCTGAGAAATTCTATTATCTGAGTTTATAAAGTAACAAATTTGTGAGGAAAAAAAAAAACAGAAAAACAATGAGGTTATTTAGTTTGTTTGTTGTGTTTTTTAAATTATTTTTTCTCCCTTTTTTCTCTCTTTTTTTTGGATCAGCCTCATCACACATGCATTGCCGTCTGCCCTCATTCAGACAAATGTTCAGCTTTTTAAACTTAGAGAATATGTGAATTTTTTCTCACAAATTTGTGACATTTATCTTGGACAATTCAAGTTATTTCTCAGAATATTGCTCTCCAGTTTTGATCTACAATGGCCCTTATATGCCATTATTTTCATTGCTTGTTTCTCCCTCAAACACCTGTCTTCTTTCACAGCTTTGGGATTAAAACATTTTTTTAAAAAAGCTAATATGGCTTTCTGAAGGCTGGTAGAATGATTTGAAGACCAAAGAGGTAAATTTTGAAAACTTCGATCTACAGCCCCTATTGCCCACCAGCTAGCCAAAGATCAGGACCACCCATTAAAACACAATAAAACTAGCCTAACTCTGGATTGTACACTATTGTTTATGAAGAGTCCGATCACGCCCTTTGCATTCACAGCTGGCATTTCTCCCTGCATTCTGCCTGCATTGTGGTCAGAGCTCATTTCTTCTGGGCTCTATGCAAAGCAGGTGAGTATGTGGAAATGTGGCATTATCAACAAAAACAAACATGGCAGGTGCAGTTTGACTGGGCAAGGTACTGTAGAGCCTGAATGTTTTTTTAGCCACAAAGTGTGGCATTTCAATCCCAGGAGGAAACAGTGTTGAGTCACTCTGCAGCTGCACTGAAAGTTTCTATGTTTGGATGAGATGGAATAAAAATATCACACTTATCAGATCCTGACGGGTTTACCTTTGCATGTTCAATGTTATTAGGACAGATACTCTGCACATCCATGGATTATAAAATGATTGATTGACCAATGAAGTTTAGTTTATTAGCAAAATGCTCACTGACAACATATTTATAATACACGATACTGCAATTCATGATAAAGCTAGCATCATTTTTGTATTCTTACCTTTCTTACATTTAATTGAAATGACAATATGACTTTTAAGAGTCCCGCAATTTGCAAGTAACCTCCACCATCCACCTCAGCCAACTTCCACCAATTCCAGAGCAGAATGTGAGAGCAGTGTTTGATTAACTCAAAGACACGTTGTCATTGAACATAATCCAGGCAGCAATTATGTCAGTCTTTTGGGATTTTACATGATTGTGGTGACCTGAAATGCCTGATTTTGTGGCTTTTCTAAAAAATTGCAATGCAATTTGTAATGTTTTTAAGCAGTTTTTATATAAGATGCACACCATGATATGATGCTTTATTAAGTTTTCTATGTCATATAGTACTCACACTAGCGCTGAAAAGGCTCGACTCATCAACGAGTCGAGTCATTAAACCCATTAATAAATGTTCATTAACATTACCTTGTCACTGTGTTTGTGCTGCTGTGATGGTCACACACACACACACACACACACACACACACACCATTGCAGCAGCAGTCTCATGATAAATAGAGAGAGAGAGAGAGAGAGAGAGAGAGAAACAGATGGACAGAGAGGCTGAGCAGATCAAAACACTGAGTGCAGCTATTGAAATGAGTCAAAATGTGCAGTAAAGCTGCAGTGATTTGAAAAAATTGCAAGCTTTTGCCATATTCACAGGGATGCCTGCATTTGCGTAAATTGTTGCGATCGCACATGTTCTCATCCAAAGTCATCATGTATTGCTGCTTTGCAGAGTACTACACTGCAAAAACACCAACTCTCAAAATAAGAAAAAAAAGTAACAAAATGTGAAAAAATATTTAGAATTAGCCAAATTATCTGCTGACAGAACAAGAAAATTTCACTTAAGATTTGTTTTTGTAACAGGAAAAACATGTTTCAATGAACAACAGATATCTTAACATTACACTGTAACAAATTGCCATAATATCTACTGTAAAATTTTACAGTATCTTCTTGTCTTGTCATTTTACAATGTTTAACTGTATACCGCAATGCATTATGGGTAAAAACAAATTACAGTAACCTGCTGCATAACTTCGCGGTTAAATATTGTAAAATTTACAGCAACTGTGTTCTGGCATGTAGATTACGTGTATTACAAAAAACTGAAAAACTGCTCCTGACAGGGAAGCACATCAGCAGTTTTGCATGAATTTACCTCTAAAACAACTCAGTGAGGTAACGTTGTGTTATTATCTCATAGCGTGGTGAATGTGCAGGTCACAACTTGTCCACCAGAGCGTTGTGGAGTTGTTGGATTGTGTATTTGATGAGTTTCATGAGAGAAACCAAGAAATTCCATTACTCCATAACGGTAGATGAGCAGCTCTCATCTGCTCCACAGATCTACAAACAGCTTGTACTGATGAATAAAGGCAATTAACCTATTGCAATGGCAATGGGCCAATTTGACAAAATGTTGAACTATCCCTTTCATTTTTCTTCATGTTACTGTACATGCATCTTTTGCACATCTGTTAAAAAAAAAAGAATGCTCTAAGTTTTAATTATTAAGTATTTTGTAGTAGCTCTGACACTGTGTTATTATTTGTTTCATTCACAATCTACATAATTTGCAAAGCAGCTAATGTAAAAACCATTAACTGTAAAAACATTTTACAACAACATATTGTATTATTTATTTACAGGTATTTACTGGCAACTTCAGTTGTCAGGTAATTACTGTAATTTATTAGAATACAAGAAACAGTTGTAAATTAGATTACATTGAATTGCTGTTTTCTAAAAAAACAATACAGTAAGTAACTGTAATTTATATGCAGTAAAAACTTTACAGTAATATGTTGTAATAGATTTTTACAGTAATTAACTGCGATTTTACAATACTTAGCTGGCAACTTTTTTGCCAGTTATTTACTGTAAATTCTACAGTCAATTCTTTACAGTGTAGTGTGGCCAGACAAAACAAGCACATCTGTCTAGATACATAATTCAAGAGTTCTTTTCTCAATATGAAGAAAAATTTAATGAATGCCATTATCTTAGAATAAGACTATATAATTTGGAGATGTATCTTATAACCAACACAGCTGCACTACACAAATAGGCTGCAAAAGGACAAAACAGCATAAAAGAAGTCATAAAATTGCTCCACAAAAAAACAATATTGCCTTGATTTAAGATATTTGATTGTACTTAGCCTTCAGTTTTGCAGTGTGGCAGCTCTAGAGAGAGCCAACCACCATTCACCATTATAACACTGACCACTCTGCAATGACACAGAGCTGGTTGAAACTCAATATTTCTTCCTTTGAGGTGAGGGAATGGGAGATGTGTGAGAAGGAGAAGGTGGGAGGGATAGAACAAGGAAAGTGAGGTGAGAATGGGAAAAAAAGGAAATCAGAAGACAAGACAAGAGCTACATCATGCTCTCCCTCCCCCTCTTCCACATTTTATAAATAATGCAGAGCGCTGCACCCCCGGTGCTGTGAAGTGTTTGTTAATGGCCATGCTAATTGCAATAAACAGGAGTGGTGTTTGAGCCCTCTAACATGCACAACACTCCTAATTAGGTTGGCTCGGCCTGATGGGACACTGGGAGGAGAGAGAAAGAAGAAGGGAGACAAAGAGAGCATGAAGGAGAGGACAGTGAGGGAGAAAACAAGGGAGGTCAGACTGAAGGAGGAGAGAATGAAGAGAGGATGTTTCAGAGACAGACACTTGTAGACAAGAGTGAGTACAGGAGGAAGAGGGGGAATACTGAGGAGAGGAGAGGAGAGGAGAGGAGAGGAGAGGGGAGGAGAAGAGAGGAGAGGAGGAGGAAAATGTTGAGAAAGAAGGGAATGCAAAGTTGGAGTCAGAGAAAAAAGAGTAGAGGAAGAGGAGAATTGGAGGAGGAGTCAAGGAAAGGTCAGAACATGTCTGATCAGAGGTTTGGTGGTGGAGGAACACAGGGCAAGAGGAGGAGGAGGAGGAGGATGACAGGAGACAAAGAGGCCATCATGCCTCTGTCATCTGATGACCAGTAGAGTTACTCAAAGACTGAAGCTGCTAATTAGATCAAAAGACAACAAAAGCACAAAACTTTAATCCTTTAGGTTTAGATAATGTAGAGCTGCTTTCTTCCAGCCTAAACCTAAAGGGTTAAATTACCTGAGGGCTACTGCTCACACTGACATAGAAATGGCTCAACTCAGTCATTAAAGCTTGCCAATGAATGATTGAAATTAGCCTTGTGCTGCTAAAAATATCTGTCACAGTATGTGTGACACTGTCACAGGCACAACAGGCTCAAAACAGAGAGAGAGAGAGAGGGGCTGAACGAATCAATATGGTGTGCGCAGCTGTATAATAAAATGAGTCATATTCCCAGTAAACTTGCAGTGACTGGACAAAGTATGAAGGCTGTGAATAATTTACAGGAAGTGGCTAATTTTGCATGAATTGCTGGGATCGCAACATCACAAAATCGTGGAGGGACTGATTAGTTAAGTACATATTTAGTATTTGTGCTTTTTTTTAAAGTAAAAGTGAGGTTACTTATACATGTCAAAAAATATATCAGATAATGGTTAAAAATCTGTCATGCATTTTAGTATTCCTGGTCGTAATTTGATCTCTTTGATAGAACCTCCCTGATAACTGACTTGTCTCCTCAGAGACGTGTTAGCTCACTGCTGCTGCTCACATATATCACCACACATCTATTGCACAAGCATCCAGCTGGCCGGCCACAGGCTGGCTTTTATTGTGAAACAACACAGGAAATGCAAACTATTTTCACCACCACCAAAATGTCACTGTCTGCACTTTTCATCAGCTGATTTTTAAAAGCTTTTTGTGAGGAAGGAGTGAAACAAGACAGAGCAGCCACAATGAGCTGCTGGATGGAGCTGCAGGTGACAGGATGTTACTGTAGAGAACCAGCACACCTCCAGCTCATCATCAGGGTGAACAACTACATGGTGTTGTGTAGAAAGCTTCTTACAGTGTGAATGCAGGAAGAGATCAGATTTGCTCATGATGGTAAAAGGCCAATTAGTGATGAGTCATCTCAGCCAACAGGAACAAAGCCCAGCATTTAGTTATGACGGGAACAAAGTCAGTCCACAGGTGGATGGGTTAACAAAACCTCCAGACTTTCACACAGGACACACGCTATTTGTTTCCTCTCTCCAAGGGACAGTGTTATGTTGGCTGCCATCGCAGCCGCATTTAGTTGTGCCTTTTTCCCTGTCTTCCCCCTTCACATTCTCCCCCCTTACTTGATCCTCCTGTGTTTCTTGTGTGTGTGTGTGTGTGTGTGTATGTGTGTGTGTGTGTGTAAACTGGTGGGCGTTACCCTGATCGGCAGCTGAGACGCGCCTACTCCAAATCATCTCATCACTGGCATTATTTAAGCCCGGACTCTCTACCGCTTCGATGCCAGATTGTCTGTCTCTACCGGTGACTCTCGAGCCTCCCAAACTTTTGATCGGTAGTGTTTTTTTGATCTCGTGTTGTTGTCTTGCCTTGTGCTTACCATTGTCTTCTATTGTTTGCTCGGTTCTCCTGCGTCTCACTGCCTCTCGACCACGCCGCTGCTACCGTAAAACTCCATGCCAATCATCTGCTACAGGAAACCTCCAGTCCACCTCACCCAGCCTGTCCAGACCGCCTGCCTGCTCCCTTCCTCAACCTGCCTTCATTCCTTACTCCAATAAATCCTGTCTTTACTCCACTACTAACTCGTGTTTCTGTTTTTGGGTCCATCAGAAAACAACCCTTAACAGGACAGCATTGGACATTCCAGGAGATTTACATTCAATGTATGCACTCCACTTTCAGTTCTAAAATATTAATAATAATAATTACATTCACCTTTTAAAGAATTCACATGTGCATATACAATACACCAGGGACACTCAGCTTGCTTTGCTTCAGGGCAACTTTTCCAAAATGACAGGAAGCCAGGGGCTAGTCGCAGCAGCCCCATAGATGTTTCTAGGATTTTAGGAAATATTTAGAATTTTAGCATTTTTTAAGGATTTTAGGATGTTTATAAGGATTTCAGAATATTTTTTTTTAGGATTTTAGGACATTTGTAGGATTTCAAGACATTTCTTGGATTTAAGGACTTTTGTAAGATTTTATGACATTTGTAGGATTTTAGGACATTTCTAGGATTTAAGAATTTCTCACATTTTTGAACATTTGTAGGATTTTAGGACATTTCTTGGAGTCAGGACATTGTAGGATTTTAGGACGTTTCTGGGATTTAAAGACATTTTTAGGAATTTAGGACATTTCTAGGATTTTGGGACGTTTTTAGGATTTCAGGAAATTTCTAGAATTTTAGGATGTTAGGGGCTTTTGGGGGATCATCCATGTTTTTATTCTGTAAACAAGCTCTATTTTAATGCTGTTTTATGCACTCTGGCACCTTATGTATACCTTATGTAAACAAAAACAATTCCCAGTTTTAATCACTTTTTATTGTAAATATATTAAACAGATGATGCACAGGCATGTGTGACCCATAAACTTTCATAGGATGCACAAATATACACGTATATGACACACGCATACTCTCAAGACACATCTCACAGAAAGTTAAACGAAAACACAAACTGCACTGACATTCACAAAGTAGTTATATATGTGTTCATACACACAAGAATAGCCAAAAACTGTGTGTGTGATGCATCTGCACAGTGCACAGCACTCCACACTAATGATGTCTGAAGGCTTCTTCTGTCTTTTGATAAGCGCTCTGCTCGGCTGCCAGCGCCCTGTGTTGCATTGGGTCCAGGCAGGTGGCAACATTTGACTTTTTGTCTGAGTGTTTGAATCCCGACTTTGATGTTTGGCAATCAATGCAGCCTTAAAAACTAAAGGTGACACGCTAATGTGAGCAGATAAATAGCTGCGATGTCTTCTTATTGCTGAATTCATGTCATATCAGATTTACCATGAATACGAGATAAAATGAAATGTTCACACCAGCTTTTATGTGTGTAGAGTTAGAATCCAATCACAGAGGGGTGCACAGAGGAAGGTGGGTGTTTCAAAGGTGAAGCATAGCAGCTGGAAAAATTTTGTAAAACATAATTTATCTGCATAAAACAAAACATGTCATCTTGTCTCAAATAAAATCCAGTATTCAAATAATGGCCTCCTGAATCCCAGAAATAAGTTAGCATTCCAGCACCTCCAGTCCCCTCGTCTCAAAGTCAATGGGTTTTTTGTGTCATGCTTTATGTTGAAATGAGGTCTGTGGTTAGCACAAGCTGTTCTACATTTGTTTGCACATTTTGTTCTTTGACATTAAATATATCAATAATTTCACAGTCTGTTCTCACTCCAAAGTCCTCAAATCTTACCACGTTGCCTTGATTAGGAATCAAATGACAGCAAAAAACTGCATCAGATTAGCATGAAGTGGGCATGTCTGTAAAGAGAAGATACCTGCGTACCTGCAGAACTCATTTTCATCAACACAATTTAGCCTAAATTTAGAGTGCCATTACGCTCCCTTCCTGAGAAGCTAACATGACTTGGTTGGTACTAATGGATTCCTTAGGTCTTTTAATTTCATATGATACCAGTATCACTGTAGCTTTAAAATCAGCCCAGTACAGCCTCTCAAAGACAGAAATGTTGTTAGTGATTAACGCAATTAAAAAAATAAAAATAAATATGATGTAAGGACCTTAATCACATTGCGATTAATGCATTAATGCTAACAGCCTTAATACTAACAAACAGATTTCGTCTTTTCCCTGAAGGTTAGAACACTCATCTTATTCTTATTGCTCTGACAGTATCATATATATGTTGTACATCAGCTTGTCCTGGCTCTTTCTGGTGTTCAAACTGAGTGAAATATTCCATCCATCCATTTGCCTATCCGAGGCTAGGATGCAGGGGCAGCAGACTAAGCAAAGCACTTCAGATGTCCCCTCTCTCCAGCAGGCCAGACAAGATAGATAATCCCTCCAGTGTGTTCTGGGTCTGCCAGAAGGCCTCCTACCAATTTGACGTGCCTGGAACACCTCTAACAGGAGGCGCCCAGGAGACATCCTGATCAGATACCAGAACCACCTCAACTGACCCCTTTCGAGAAGGAGCATTCTCATTCTTATGACCATAGGTGAGAATGGGAATACAGTAAAACGAGAGTTTCGCCTTCCGGCTCAGCTCCCTCTTTACCACGACAGTCCAACGCAGCTCTTGCATCACTGTGGACGCCGCACCAAACTGTCCATCTCACGCTCCATTCTACCCTCACTCATGAACAAGACGCTGATATACTTGAACTCCTTCACTTGGGAGAAATTTTCAATCCCAAGACTCCTATGTACAAGACGTGTTGAATATTCCTGTTGATGCCATTCCACAGCCATAAAAATGACATTTACCCCCAATTTTTCCTCACGTAGTTTAAATCTCAAGACAGAATGTCTCCAACTGAATTTACAGTTGTGGGGATCTGAACAATATTTGGCTACACAGCAACACTGGTGTTAAGGAGGTTAACATAAAAGATCATTTTGAACATTAAGCACCAACTGAATGAAAATCTCCTGTGGAGCTGAGTCGTGGATCATCTGACAGTGAAGGTGCAGGACACAGTTCAGCTGCTGACAGATACTCATCATATTCATGACTCATCATAAAGACTACACAACCACACCAGCATTCACATCCAACTGAGGCAGTCTGCTCCCAGAAAACCCCTGCCCCAAACATCTGGTGAAACAGAAAATACAAATAGATAGATTATGTTTTTGTCCTCTGAAACATTATGGAGATTAAACTTGGCTGGATCCCTTGAAGACAAGAGAGCAACATTTTGTCTTCCTGAATAATTAAACAGCTACATAAAACATCACTAGTGTGAATGATTCTCATTTGTGTGTGTGTGTGTGTGTGTGCGAGAGAGAGAGAGACGGGCAGAACAATAACAGTTTGTCAGCATGAGTTGGTCTGGATGAGGACGAGCAGGAAGGGGAGATGGGAAGAAATGAAATGCTTAAAGGAGGTAAGGATATGACAACAACAAGCAACACAGCAAATGAGTGAATATTACATATGGATAGTTTAGGTGATACAACTGTACGTGCTGTGTGCTGATTCTGTAATGCACTAAAATGACTAAAATTAAATATTAATTTAATTTTAGTCATTAAAAAATAAATGCATAATGCATTTAGAAGATACTACACATGTCTTTATCCTTCGCTATAACGAGTGTACTCTCACTTTTTGTTGAGGGGAAATTTCAAAACTGTTAAGGTGGGATCAGTGTTTCCTAAGTGTTTGTTGTTGTTTCTATTAAGACAACAAATCTCATATATGTATAAATAAATGAAACGTTCTCATCCCAAGTCACATCATGTAACAGCTGTGCACTTCTGCATCTATGAGTTAGGTATCCTTCTGCATCTATTGATTATGCTCAGGGAGGCCGCTACCGTTATATCAACAAATGCACATGGTGGGATGACGTGAAAAAGTCACAGTAAACAGGAAGTGAACACAGGACTCCCGCATTAAAGTCCAAAACTGTGTTCGAAATCGTCCTTTATAACGGATATTGTGCACTATATAGTGTGTTCACCACTGTGTAGTGGTGTTCAAATTCTCTGCTGTTAATTTCATCCACCCTATAGTGCACTATAAAATGCCCACAATGCACAGCAAATTTGAGGGTACATATGATGCACCCTACATTTAACTCCCATCTAACACAATGCAATGTGGTTGTGTATTACCACAGGAAAAAAATTCCAACATAGTGTCCAAAATCGCGTTAAATAGTGCAGTATTTAATACACACTACATAGTGAATAGTGAGTGAATGAAGGGACGGTTTTTGAACGCAGCTCAGGTTTGTGCGACCCACCTTCCCTCCCACCTGACCTGTAAGCACCCTCGCACTCCTTATATGACATTATTCCCAGCAACCTGACACTGTCCTGACGCATGTCATGTGCATCTGTCGGGTTCTGTCTGGCTGCTGTCTCACGTGATGCTGCCCATACACATTTCAGGTAGATGTAGCATGTGCCATCGGCCAGCATATAATAACACCGTGGCCGGTTCTGTCTGGCTGTGTTCTTGCTCTTGCGCACCTTATATTGTATCATTACCAGCAGCGTTACAACCTCATGCTTTCCGAAGTCCAAAGTGCCTTTTGGCATTATGCATAAGCACTGACTGTCATGATCCTGGGTTTTGCTATATTGTTAACTTTGTTATGGAGTTTTTTGTTATGTTTTCTTGCTAGTCATGCTGACAGTAACAAATTAATATAAGCACAAGCACATGTGCACTTATACGCAGGGTGGGGAGGTGGATGAGTCCCACAAACAACTGACTGTCATGGGGGAGTCTGGACTTTGCTTCCTGTGTTGATGTGTGTTGTTTTTCTACACGTTATCATATGCCTCTTTTACCTAATCTGTGATTTTGTTGCCTAATTCCAACCGTATGACGGTCCGCATTGATTGCCTTGTGCTGCTGTGTAAACATAAGGACTATGCGGTATCATCCCACCATGTGAATCTGTCGTCATCACAGTAACAGCATCCCAGAGCATAAACAGCTGATTCAGCAGGATACCTAAAACATCATAACTCTATCTCCAGCTCTGCACAGCAATGCACACTTATGGTGTACCTTTGAACATGCCCCATACTGGAACTTCACCCTATGCACTTAAAATATGTTGGGTACAATTGTTCTCCAACGATGAAGAATTGTCTGAGGGTTTCAGAGTTCTGTAAGAGGGTTGAAGAGATACTGTCAAACATACTGTCTTAGACGTCAGTTGGACAGATCCTGTCCATTCTCTTCAATAATTTTATCTGTATTTGTGCATGTTTTCCCAAAGCTTTCATGGATAGAGATGAAGCGGAGCAGTACCACAGGAGATTGTGGGGGGGCAGTGTAGCGAAGCTCAGGCGAGATATAACCAAAGGTAACTACCAAGAAATTAAATTGAAGGCGGCATGTAACGAATCTGTTATATATAGTAATTTTTGCAATTAGTGAAAAGGATTCTTCATGTAGGGATGTATATAATAATGGATGCACAGACCTCCACTGTCTGCAACGCTGCCTCCGTTTATAGGTAGAATATTACGACTTCCTCCACCTTCACCTTGTTTGTTGTTAACAGAAACTTTAGACTCTGCCCTTTTAGTGCCATCTTGTGTCTGTGCCAACATAAAGACATGTGAAAACAGTAAAGTTTACAAAGCAATGGACATATCTATTTTCATACATACAGGGAGCATAAATGAGCCTTGAACAACAATTTGTTACTTGCCAGAAGTCGTGGTACTTAATGACGGGTCCAACTTGGAACTCTGAGTTAATGGAGACATTTGTGGCTGGCTGGCTTTACAGCTGCCCAGCGAATAATAAGTTTGTAGATGAAACACATTCTGTCAATAAACAAAACTGACTCCTTGACCTCCAACACAAAGCAAGAGAATAGAATTTTGGGGCTGCCAACATGCACCAAGCAAAACTAGAAAATATTTCACACTGGAAGCAAGTGATTGCCGTAGTAAAAATATAACTGTTCTGTGTGTCCATGAGGTCTAGAGCGGGTCGGGTTGGAGGGAACTAAAGTCGTTGATATGAAGAGAAAGACAAAGAAAGTGGAGAAAGAGAAAGAAGAGAAAGCGTAGGAAAGTAAGCAGCAGTTATCTTCTCTGATTCAGGAAACAGTTTTGTCATGTGCATGCCTGATTCTCTCTGCATTCCTGCCCTGTTGTTTGGTGTTGGATGAATTTCATTTTAAATGTTGTGAAGGTTGCTGCACCTCATGTATTATTCATTCCAAACATTGTTTGGAAGTGATCATCTATGGAAGCAATTTCCGCTATCTATAATCACATTATGTCTAAAATGACTTTTTGGGTGAACTAGTTGTACACTGAATCAAAACAGCATAAAAAGAACAACAGGTTTTGATTTGGCAACAGATTTTGATTCAGTTCTAGTTTTGTCTTTTGATGAAAGGTCAGTTTTGTTAAATTTTAGTCATTTGATTTGTGTTAGTTTTATTTGAAAATGTAAAGATATTAATCTCATTTTTGTTTTAGTTTTTAATTATTTTGCCTTCTAAGCATCCCAAAAAGACTGAGCTGAAAACCAGGACTTTAAGGGTTATTTTGCCAGTTTTCAGCCAGCTTTGTATTATAATGAAATAGGTAGCAAATCAACCAGGGTAAACCGACCCGTTGTCATTCCAAACGTCTAAAGAAGCCCACTCTCGATCATGACATTTTAGCTACTATAGACCGATATCTAATCTCCCCTTTATTTCTAAAATCCTTGAGAGAGTGGTTGTGTAACACTTCTGGAGTAGTTACAGTATACTAGGAACAATGCTAGGTTCGACTACTAGAGCAGTGATAGATGTAAGGTGCATTAATAACCACAGACCAGAGAATAAGTTTAAATTGCCGGCTTATTATTTTTAGTGACAGACAGAAACAGACAGTTGACATAAATTTCAATTTCACTTCACAAAAAAAATGAAATACCTTCCCTTTTTGTTCAAGTGATTTAGTTTATCAATCCCTTTTTAGATTTAAACCTATTATTTGGCTTAAAAAGGATATTATTTTTCAACCTAGGTTATTGTTTGTATTAATTTCAAGTTCTCTCCTTTAATCTTTTTGAGTTAACTCAGCGTTTTCTGAATAAAGTCTAGTTCTTTAGTTCAAGAGATATCGTTGAAGTTTGGTTAAACTCCCCTTTAAGTTTCAACCATTTCTTGTTTTGTTGTTTGTACCAAACAAAAAAACATTTACACATCCAGTAATACCATTACAGTATTAACATATATGGTTGATCCACAAAAACAATAAAAAATGCACAACTCAAAATAATCCAGCAAATGGCTGAATAACTTGTGTATCACAAGTAAATGTCTTTATCTTAATAACTGTAAATCCTTTGATTGTCCCGAATGGTTAATCCGATGTCTGTGAGAATACACTGCAGTTTGGCAGAGAGATATGGATCAATCCTACCAGTTTCTTGATGAAACCACACAACGTCCAGCAGAAGGCGCTTGCTTGGGTGTGATGCACAGTTCAAGGGGTTCCTGGGCGGCTCGCCATCTTGTCTCACACGTGGAATCCAACTCGGTATTCGCTCTGAATTTCTGGTCCAAACCTTAATGGCCTACCATAACAACCAAATAATATACATGAACAACTGAAATACTACACCTGGTAGCTTTAAAAATCAATAAAAGTCTGTTTTTCAGCTTACTTGGTACTTTATAAGCTGGCACACTCGCCGCCTCGGCGGGTAAAAAAAAAAACCGCGTCACAGGAAAGTAATCTACAGGCCTGTGCTCCCTTTAAGCATCAGATTTACCGTGGATATTCGGCATTTTCAACATAAAACAACCTAAATCTGCTACCTTAGCTTTCCATTTCAATGAAATGATTAATACATTATAACAAAACATTCCTTGCACGAAATAAAATACAAATTTTCACTCACCAAGTCCCGTTCGGCAATGTATACAACGTCACCAAGTCTCAGACCGGTTAGAAAACAAAAGTAACTCCTTCAGAGTACAAAAATATCATTAAATAGACTCTTTTTTCTAGATTCTTTTTTTTTATTTTCTTCTGTTTAAGCAGCAGCTCTGCAAAGACCATCTGCGTATATCCCTCCTTCAGAAGCAGGAAGAGACAAAACAACCCGTTTGGCTGTGGCAAGTCACGAGCCACGCTGCAACGCGACACTTCAAAATAAGAGTCTAAACACATTTTTAAGCTGTGTTTAAATAAAAATAAAAATACCATGAATTTACATGTTTTTAATCCTAAATTAAATATTATATCATGAAATATACATTGCTGACGATCTTTATGATTTTTTAACTATGTTAATCTATTTATTGTCTATTTATCACTTGTAATGTATTTCTGATTGGCTGTTTTTATTAACAGGCTTTTATTTAGTGAGGCTTTGTAACCCAGGTTACAGTTGCTCATCAACTCTATGACTTTCTCCAAGATAATAGTTTTTTCTAGGACTTTCAGCCAGGCTTCAGAGTTCATCATAGTACAGAGACGGCACTTGCAAAAATTAATAACGACTTATTTATCGCTTCTGACACAGGTCTGGTCTCTGTTTTAATCCTATTAGATCTCAGTGCCACATTTGACACCATTGACCATCAAATCTTACTGCACAGACTGGAAAACTTAATTGGCCATAAAGGAACGTCACTAGCCTGGTTTATGTCATACTTATCAGATCGTTCCCAATTTGTTCACATCAACAATCAACCCTCCGCACACACCAAGGTCTGCTTTGGAGTGCCACAGGGTTCTGTGCTTGGACCAAAACATTTTAACTTCATATATGCTTCCTCCAGGCAACATAATTAGAAAACAATCTATAAATTTCCATTGTTATGCTGACGATACGCAATTATATCTATCTATGAAACCAGATGAAACTGATCAGCTATCTAGACTTCAAACATGTTTTAAGGATGTAAAAGCCTGGATGAGCTGTAATTTCCTGATGTTGAATTCAGACAAAACTGAAGTTATTGTTCTTGGCCCCAAACACCTCAGAAGCCCCTTTTCCAACAATGTAATTTCTCTAGATGGCATTACCTTGGCCTCTAGCACAACTGTAAGGAACTTCAGAGTTTTATTTGATCAAGATTTATCTTTTGCCTCCCATATAAAACAAACTTCAAGGACGGCTTTCTTTCACTTGCGTAACATCGTAAAAATTAGACATATCCTGTCCCAAGCAGATGCTGAAAAACTAGTACATGCATTTGTCACCTCTAGGCTGGATTACTGTAACTCCCTATTATTCGGTTGCCCCAACAAATCTCTTAGGTCTCTCCAACTGACGCAGAACACTGCTGCTCGTGTTCTAACGGGAAGCAAGAAAAGGGATCATATTTCTCCTGTTTTAGCTTCTTTGCACTGGCTTCCTGTGAAATCCAGGATTGAATTTAAAATCCTCCTCCTTACTTACAAAGCTCTAAATGGTCAGGCTCCATCCTATCTGTCGCAGCTCATAGTTCCTTACCAACCCTCAAAATCACTGCGCTCTGAAAATGCAGGGTTACTTGTGGTTCCCAAAGTTTCAAAAAGTAGGATAGGAACCAGACCTTCAGCTACCACGCTCCTCTCCTATGGAAGCATTTTCCAGTTTCGGTCAGGGAGGCAGACACCGTTTCAACTTTTAAGGGTAGACTTAAGAGCTTCCTCTTTGATAAAGCTTATAATTAGGGCTGGCTCAGGTTGCCTGGACCAGCCCATAGTTAGGCTGACATAGGTTTAACCTGCTGGGTGACTTTCTATGATACGCTGAGCTCCTTTTCCTTCTCTCAATGCCGCCATCAGAAAATCATGCATGTCTGTTAACTGCATTGCCATTTGCAAGCTTAGCTTAGCCTCAGTAGTTTAGCTTTAGCCTTACATCTGTAATTGCCATGTGGTACTGTCACCACCTGGGGCTCGCGATTACGGAGCCTGGGTCTGTTGGACTGCACTACACTAATCCCGTTGCCTCTCGGGAGCATTCCTGCTCCCTTGTTTCCTAGTTTTCCCGGATCCTGG
Organism: Plectropomus leopardus; assembly: GCF_008729295.1. Classification (NCBI taxonomy): domain Eukaryota; kingdom Metazoa; phylum Chordata; class Actinopteri; order Perciformes; family Serranidae; genus Plectropomus; species Plectropomus leopardus. The sequence goes on from NC_056483.1 coordinate 24,672,082, forward strand.
CCCTAACTGTGTGAACCTTTGGTTGTGCTCGTGCTGTGGCTGTACTGATACTGTGCCCCCCGCTCGCCCTGATCGTGGTCTGGTCCTGGTTGCACCAATGCTGTGATCTTGCCTTTTGGGCATCACGTCAACATCATCATGGACTGCAATTAATAGTTTCACACCTATCGTTATTGTAATATGACATGCATCTGTTTCTATTATTGCTGTGCCTCTCTCTTTCTCTTTCCTTTTTGCCATGATTGTATTTCATTTGTTATTTACGACAGCTATTGCTCGTCTGTTCGTCCTGGAAGAGGGATCCCTCATGATTCTCTACCACTCTTCCTGAGGTTTCTTCCTTTTTTTTTCCCCCGTTACAGGGGTTCTTTTTCGGGAGTTTTTCCTTGGGTGATGTGAGGGTCTAAGGGCAGAGGGATGTCGTACACTGTAAAGCCCTCTGAGGCAAACCATGTTTTGTGATAATGGGCTCTATAAATAAAATCGACTTGACTTGACTTAAAATAGCACAGCTTTGTAAGTGTTTTGGTGTCCGCTTTAAACGCTGCTGGATGGTGTCAGATGAAAGCCCCACCAGACAGAACCATAGTATAAATTTAAGATTATGTTACTGCACTGCCTATTTCTCTCCTAAAATAATTTCAGAAACATATTTTAATGCCCTTTTTAGCTGGTCGCCATACTGCTTCCTGCACAGTGAAAACAGCTTAAAAATTTAGATCGATTAAACGATTAAACTAAGCTGTGCTGATCAAATCTAAAAAGTCGGACATTTCCCATCTCAAAATTTTTTCAGAAACATGTCTTAGCTTACTGTTTTACTATAATACTATAGCACTGGCCACCATTGCCTCACACAGACCAGTCCACATTACGTCACCCATCAGCAGTGCGTTATTTTTGGTCTGGTGCATCTGCACCAGACCAAGTTTTTATGTGAATTTTTACATTTGCGAAATGCTTCTTTAAATATGCACTTATCTGATGAGGTAATGATGTGCAGGTGGGACAAGCGGCAAGGGGGTTGGAGGACTGTGGAGTGGCTAGCAGCTAATTCTTGTCTCATGTGATTTTAAACAGAAATAGAGAGCAGGTAAAGGAGGGGCCCGCGCAAACGTGTTCTACAATGCACAATGATTTTTTTGATTTTTTTAATTTCCTTTTCCAGATTTCGGTCTACCCCATCTTTAACACTTTCCCCACCAGAGTGTTTTTATTAAGTGGCCAAGATCCCTAGAATATTTTGTGTTTTTAATTTATCAACGATGAATACACAAAATGAAGAACTGATCTTCTGATTGCATTCTAGCTTATTTCATTCCTTTTTAATCAACTCCTGCCTTTGTGAATTTTTTATTGCCCCCCCCCCCCATAATTTTTTTTCTTACCCCCCCCAATTTTTTTTTTTTCTTGCCCCCACCCCAAAAAAAAATTTTTTTGCCCCTCCGGCTTCCGCAGTTGGAGGTATAGTTGAACCATAAAGTGGAACATTACCCAAAATTTCAGCAGAACCACAATCTTTAGATCAGCTCCTAAGCAAGGGCTTTGTGGCAAACTTTTAAAAAAATGACTAAGAGGCTCTGAAAAGCTGCTAAATACTGATAAAATTGGCAAGTTTATGGAGGAATATTGCTTTATTGTACAACATCCTTAACAGTGCCCCCTACAGTATAACAGTCAAAACACCTCATGTTCATCCTTTTTGTCTATGCATAAAAAACAGCTAAATAAAAAAAGAAATTATTACTATCTTTCTAAACTTAAATAGCTGCATCAGTCTCAAAAACCCTCTGTAGTTAATAAAATGACACTTTATGGGATAGAATCAAAAACCACATGCAGCCCAGTAAAGCACTAATTTCTTATAGTGAGACAGGTCCAAGAAAATGAGCTGGCGCTGTTTATAAGCCAGCAGAGGATGTGATGTGTTTAATTCAGCAGCTGCAGGCCTGCACCACACAAAGCAACCATTTGGCTGCAGAACACTTTTATTCAGCTTCACACACATTTGATCTATGAATACAATATTTGTCATTTTATTAGCCTTCAAATATTTAAAGTTAGGCTGAACATTATTAGTTTTAGTAGGCAAGGCCATATCAGCTGTTTTAAAGGGAGCAACAGAGTCAGCAGAGGGGAAATATTTGGGGATGGAGGGACAAGACATTGAAAAAATGAATAAAGGCCAAGTTGACTGGGGATGATAAAAATCTGCAGGTAATCTAAGTCTACAAAGAGCCCCTGAAAACTGGGAGGAATACAATGCCATTTGAAATATATTTTTTAATGAATTCAAGTCTGATAAATGTTAATTGTGCCCGTAAATAGATTTGAGCTGGAGTGAAGAGACAGAGAAAGCTAAATAGAGAGAGAGAGAGACAGATGGAGACAGTGGGTGGGGGGGTTGAGAAACACGATAAATGAAAGAGAGTGAATGTTAATGTGATGGAGTATTGCTGGGTACACAGGTAGCACGTGGACAAGTGGATTGGCCTTAGATGCTTTCAAGCCCAAAGCTAATGCAAGGACTGGGGTTGGGGAGGGTCTCATCAGGGCAACAACAGTAGAAACACTCCTAATCCCCATGCTGCTGCGCTGCTTTGTTTATTCTTCCTCTGAGCTATAAATGCTCTCACATGTTCTGCAGGTACAGAAACTTTTATTGAGGTGTAAAAAATGAAAAAAGTACTGCATCATCTGGAGCTTTCACAGCAGCTGTTTGGTTGAAGGTTACCGTGTGACTTCAACACGTTCTCATCCCAAACTGTCACATCTTTCTGTTTTATAGTGGACTTCCATGTCTACATATTACATTTTCTGTATCTTTCTGTGTCTGCTGTTAACATTACAGCGTTAGGGTTACCGTGATGTCAACAAATGCACATGGCAACCAATGCCGGGACATCAACAAACGCATATGCCGGCACAAATGGTTATGATCAGGGAAAGGACGCATATGCCAAGGTGTAGAATAAAAACAACATTCAGACAGGAAGTGAACATCGAACTCCTGCATGAAAGTCCAGGTTGTGTTGGACCCATCTACCCATAGGTACCAAGTCCCCAGGAAATGCAACAGGCTCTGATGCAAACATTACATAGTGGCCAAAAGTGGAATTATACCATTCAGGTCGGTCACATGATGCACACTGGCCCAGAATGACTTTTCCCCATTGACTTACACTGGGAAAGAGAAGTCTGTAAACCAGTCAATAGTTTTTTTGAGCGTCAAATCCCTGCAAAACATCCTATGTCACTATCAAGATTTAAACCATCCAGTTCAATAACATTTAGGAAGTCTAAAAGAGCTGCAGGATTACTTCTTTTAGACAGCTATTCAAGCTAGCGAGGCGTTTAATATGGAAGTCGGTTGCTCTTGCTGCTTCATGAACCAATGAGCAGCTCCCATAAGAATGTATGACGCCCCAACCCCATGGCTGTTTCTTCCTACAATACATCCATGATAGGTACCCTCATGCTCCTTACATTAAATTGTTACCAGCAGCGTTTCAACCTGATGTATTTCATGCAGCACTGACGGCTTGGAATGAGAACGTGTTGCCATCTTCCAGGTCTGGACCCAGGTGATGTCCTATCCAGACTCAGATCTATAGCTGATACTTTACTGATAATTATTACATTTTGACAGAGCAATTATATATATATATATATATATATATATATATATATATATAGACACACACACACACACACACACACACATATATATATATACATATATATATATATATATATCATCATTATTAGTCATATGAAAAGTTAACAAATAGCTTTCTACACAGACATGATGCAGGAGAGATGGTGATCTCTGGGGGCGACTGTGGCTCAGAGGTAGAGCGGGTTGTCCTCTAATTGGAAGGTCAGCAGTTCAGTCCCCGGCTCCTCCGGGCAACATGTTGAAGTATCCTTGGGCAAGTAACTGAACCCCAAATTGCTCCCAATGCTACGTCATCGAGATGATGAGTGCGTGTGAATGATTACTGAGTAGCAGGTGGCACCTTGTACGGTAGCCTTGGCCACCAATGTGTGAATGTGTGTGTGAGTGGGTGAATGTGACAATGTAGTGTGAAAGCGCTTTGAGTGATCAATAAGACTAGAAAAGCACTATACAAGTACAATCCATTTACCATTTACCACCTCTGGAGTTCTCTTTCTCTGGAGCCACTGCTGACAGCAGCTGCATGTGGATTCAGCACACTAGCATGTCTTCTTCTTCTTCAGTCTTATCTCAGCACTTCAGCCTTGTATCAAACCTCTCTCTTGATTCTTATGTGTCTTATTTCTTACTCATTGATTAGTAAAGCCCATTTGGGTTTGTCTCTGCCAAACAAAATCTTGGATTTAATTAGATTCCACAGGTTACAGGCCAACTCTGTGAGAGCACTTGATAATTATACACACTCTGAATTGATGTGTGTCGTTGAAACTGTTCAGAGTTGTAACAGCAGGTTAAGAATGATTATGTTTCAAGTAGTGGACGACTGCAGTCCCATTTATTAGTGTGTGTTGGCAGCAGTGACATTGGGGACATTCTAAGTGTCCTGTACCATCTGTCTATCCCAACTTCCAATCCCACGCTGCCCTCAGTTAGATTGATGCACTCTGTATCCGGACATGTCTTTTTACACATACTTAGATATTATTTATTTTTTCCATATTGCTATTACACTTTTACAGTGTGTGTTGGGGGTTTTATGACAGCTGCAAGAAGCTGCAGATCACTGGTCGAGACCAAAAAGTCAATGCTGTTTTTTAACTGGTTTTTCAATTGCCAAGCATTGTTTTTTTTTTGTTTTGTTTTTGTTTTGTTTGTTGGTGTTTTTCCAATAATAATAATTATAAACATAATTATAATACTAATTTCGTGAAACATTTATTACCAAGTTTCTCACAGTCTTTTTACTCCATATAGAAAAATAATAATAATTCATTTATCAATTTTTTTTTTATACAGTTTTTTTCTCATATTTTGATTGATTTCTTGCTAATTTTTGAGTATTTTTTTATTTGTTGCTAATTGCCTTCAGCCCATGTTTTGAAAGAAATCTGTCCAACTCGCTTGGCTTTCAAGGGGCCAAATTGAGCTATTGCATACAGATAAAGCTGAAAAAAAATGGGTTCCTTTGTTTGAAACCAGAGCATCCAGAACTACTACTACTACTACTACTACAAGTACACAGTAGTCATTCTAATGAGATATTACCAAAGATCTCTGGTAAGAAATATTTCAATATGTGCAAATCTATTCCATGCCCCCACTCCATAACATGCAGTAAGTGGGCGGCCACACCGGCGGCTCAGAAAAGTCTCTGTTGTCTGACGGATAGACTTCAGTCTGCTGGGTTGTTTCTCAAAGTCAATGTGGTGGGCAGAGCAGAAGTACTGCAAAAAGAAAACACTGATGCCCAGACAGCTGTGCTTACTGCAGAGTTTCAAGGAAAACAATGAAAAGAATAGACCACACATCATAAATTACCATGCACTAAATAAATAAGGCTAACAGCCCTTCTAGTGGCCCATCAAGGCTGCAGTATTCACCATAGGAGCTAAAAGATGGAACAAATGACAGACTCACAATTCTAGAGCTTCATCAATGTAAAGCTAAACATGATGCGGAAAAGATCACAGTCGTTAAATCATGTGCTAAGCTTTTCCCATCAGGAATTAACGCAGTTAAATTTTGACATATTTTGAGTACAGAGTTGGTATTTTACCCGATGGTGATTAGCCTGTGGGTCCCTAGAAACACTTGGGAACATTATCTTGGAACCATGCAAATCAAATTTAAGAAAAATCTGAACTATATATTGTAGTTCCACATATTCTTATTGCTCACCAACTATGCCAACGCCTCCACAAAGAGAATAGAGTTGGATCAAGAGTTACACCCACCCTTTAGGCAGTGCTGATTGAATATAAATCATGATTACATTTCTGCATATTTCTCTCCTAATATGTTTCCAGAAACGTATTAAAACCCCCCATTTTGCCATAATGGTGAGATTTTCTTAACAGGAATCTGGCGCCATACTGCTTCTTGCACAGTGAAAACAGCAACCAAAAAAATAGAGATCATTCAAAAAACTAGACAGCGCTGATCAAATACAAACCAATATTCTGTCACTGAATTGAATATTTCTGGCTTCATTTTTTTCACAATTTGGCTAACTGTTTAGCTGCGATAAAAGATCCAGCCCACCACCATTGTTTTACACATACAGGTTTGCGTGACACCAGCCACCAGCAGGAGCGTTTATTGGTCTGATCATGTGCGTAGCATTCCAGTAGTTGTCAGTTTTCTACATTTTGAGCAAAAGCTGCCTTTCTCTCTGTTTTCTCAGGTCAAATAGCACCAATTTTAAAAACATTTTACACATTTCAATTTTAAAAGCATCTTTCTACTGCAGAGACGGTATAGTTTCATGTGAGGATCGTCTTTATATTGATGAAATGTTTCTATATGATGACTTTAGATCTGATGGTGATGTGGACCTGGTGTGGAAAAGGTCAAAGGCTAATCATGAGTATCTAGCCCGAAGTCATTTAAAGATCTTGCAAAACTCAAAACTATCCCCTTCTGTCTGTTTTTTTTTTTTTTTTTAAACCCTCTACCACTGAGAGGAGATGCACAGACATATCATTGTACATTTGTGCAATGAAAATACAATGTTCTCCTCTATTCTATTCTTTTACCAACTTTTCAATGTTCTTTTGTGTACTATATAAATGCCCATTCTCTGAGAACAGTCAGATGGTGTCAGCTGAGGACGTGACTGGACAAAACCGGTGGCACTGTCAATATGCGGCAGCAAATGGCCGGACGGCATCGGATGCATCCACCTGCAAACCACACGGGCAGCACCAACCGGGGAACAAGGTCAGACTGAACCGGTCGTGTGGAGAGGGACGGCATCAGGTAAAAACACTGCCGGTGACAAATAACAATAAGAATATAATGATAAGAATAAGAATAAAAATAAGAATAAGAAGGACCGCAAGTATGCTAATAGGGTGGGTGATTGGGGAGATGGATTGGTCCCACAAACAACAGACTTTCATGCAGGAGCCTATTCCAATGTTTTCAAGTCTGGAGTTCACTTAATGTGAGAATGTGACCATCTGCGACTTTTGCCATTTTTTCACCACACCATACCGGTACCAGCTCTTCACTACTATACTGGTATCGGGTATTTTTCATGGGGTCGTTTTCTGATCCAAGCTCCCCAATTTCAACCATGATACACACAGACTCGCACTCGCTGGATACGCTCGTTGGCCAGCAAGGTGAGGAATGTTTGCACCTCCTCGAGCGACCACGGCGTGATCTTTCTGGTTGCCATTCTGGGAAAAAAAATGATAGCTTAGCTTAGCTGTTTGCGCTGTATTCCATGCGTGCCATGCATTGATGACGCAGTGACGTTTCTCTCTGACCAATCAGTGGTCTGCAGTGTGTCCATGTCACCTTTAGTACCTGGTCAGCTGTTTTTGGAACCTCAGGAGGGCAGGTACTAAAAAGCTGGTACTAGGTACCAGGTACCAGGTACTTTTTCCAATGGAAAACCAAAAAAAGGCAAGTAGAGTAGAGCTAGTACCATGTGGTGGAAAAGTGCTTAGTCCCTATCCGAACCATCATGACCTTTCGTGTTGGTTGCCATGTGCACATGTTGTGTAAACATATGACATCATCCCACCATGTGCATTTCTTGACATGATGGTAACAGCATCCCTGAGTCTAAAGAGCTGATGCACAAGGGTACCTAAAACATCATGAGAAGACACAAAAAGTAACCGACAGAGCAGCACCATGTGATGAGTTAGGATGAGAATGTGCAGGGCTAGACCTATATCAGTCTAACTACGGGCTGGTCCAAGGCAAGCCTGAGCCAGCCCTAACTATAAGCTTTATCAAAGAGGAAAGTCTTAAGTCTACTCTTTAATGTGAAGATAGTGTTTGCCTCCCGGACCGAAACTGGAAGATGATTCCACAGAAGAAGAGCTTGATAGCTGAAGGCTCTGGCTCCCATTCTTCTTTTGGAGATTTTATGAACCACAAGTGACCCTGCATTCTCAGAATGCAGCGTTTTGGATGGATTACACAATACTTTTATGAGGAGCCAATGAGTTGTTGCACAAAAAAAATTGCCATGCCACTATCTTTGCCCAGAATATAAAGATTTCTAGAGTCTGAAACGCAGCTTCAGAAAATTGTACACAGCAGGCTATTGGGATATTGTAAATCCCTGAAATCCAATGCACAGGTGTGCATCGCCTTTATATATACATGATGAGGACATAGCAATGATTCCTTCATTATTCTTTTAATGATTTCATACATGTCGCCCTGGGAATGTGAAGTGCTTTTCCTTCTGCAAAAACAAAACTGACTATGTGAAAGTACATTGCATGAAAATGTTGAGACCCAAGTGTCAAGAATATGATGTTTGTCTGACTGTGGGTATTGCTCTTTGCCATTTCTTTTAAATATGAAACATAGTGGTTAAAACAGTCAAAACAAAGCACCCCATCACTTTGACATGATAGACAACATGGCTGCCACCCAAACTGTCAGCCAAAGAGATGAATCCTCACTTCCTGTCATACAGAATGAAAGTGCTGGATCAGGCTTTTAACATCACACTGAGAGTGCTTTTATTTGTTCCCCTGCAACATTTATGTGTTTGTTGGTAACGTACAAGTACCCAAGGTTGATGCTGTAAGAGACACTGAGTACATTTACATGGACCCAAAATATTCTGTTTTTTGGTCTTAGTTCAAAAAAGAAAGAATATTATTTCCAAGATGTTTATATGGCTAATGAAAAAGAATATTCCTAATACTCTTGTTTACATGCAGCCAGACATACTCTAATTAACGTGTACTAACATGTCAAAAAACACAAAAAAGGAGCAGCTTGTCATTTTGCCTCTTTACATCAAAATAGGATTTTTCACAGTTTCCTAATGGATCATGTGTGCTCAGCCAACACTTTCTCATATCAAGCCATCACATGTTGTATCTTTGCAGTGGACTTCCGCATCCACATGTTATACCCTAGGTTCTGCGTCTGCTATTGACTCTCCGGGATGGGGCTACCGTGATGTCAACACAAGCACATGGTGGGATTACAATGCATATGGTTATGTTCAGACTGTTCTAACTCTGAACCCTTCAAATAGTGCCACTCTATGTGCTTTTGGCTTATGAGTGTGATGCCAAAAGTCCCCTTCTGCATCCAATCCGAATGTGGCTAGACAGCGTCAGAAAGAACCAGCAGCGTCGTTATAATATGCTGTCAGACAGCTGAATGGCACCAGTCACGTGCACATGAAACACTGAAGGACACTGTCAGGTAATAACACTGCCAGTAACCACATAATGTGAGGAGTCTAAGTGTACTCATAAAGTAGGTAGGTGGGGAGGTGGGTGGGAACTGACTTTCGTGTAGGATCCTGAGTTCTCTTCCCATGTGGATTTGTGTGGGGTTTTTTTCTTCACCTTACATGTGTCTCTTTTGCCGAAACCTAACCATCCATGACTTTGTTGCCTAATTCTAAACATTGTGACAGTCCACGCTGTTGTGTTAACATAAGGACTATACTGCTTCATCCCACCATGAGCATTTGTTGACATCACATCAATGGTATCCCAAAGTGTAAACAGCTGATGCAGATAGATACCTAAAATGTCATAAGTAGACGCAGAAGGTCAGTGACAGAGTGGCACCATGTGACGAGTTGTATTATGTCTAGGCAACAAAAGCATGTGTCAACCAAAACTGGGAGGTCACCAAAAGCATATTCTGGCATGAATAGTTAGGTCTAGGGGAAGGAGGCATATGGTAAAATGTAGGAAAAAAAACAAAAACATCACATTCAGACCAGAAGCAAACTCCCGCATGAAAGTCCTGGGTTTGTTGGCTCCATCCATCATTCCGCCTGCCCTATGGAGACTTTCGTGGTCCTTATATTACGTTGTTGCCATCAGCGTTTCAACGGTCCTGTCTTGTATCATGCAAATGCAGGTACCGTCCAGCCATCCGCCAATATAGAATAACACTGCGACCAGCCTCTGTCTTTCATTCCTTCACCTTCTTAAAAAAGTCTGTGTTGTGATATTTGGGTATATTCAAAAACCTGTTGTGTGTTTCTCCGTACAACTAGAAATGTGAGCTTTTTTGCATGCATTTCTACCCAGTTTGAAAAATGTCAGAGTTGGTTTGTTTACAACATAATCACAACAATGCACCGAGCAGACCGTGAATAGACAAGAAGCTGTGTGTCGCAAACTGAAGTAAAAAAAAACTGTAAACATGCTCTAATAATGCTATCGAAACCTGATAATACTGACATATCCCACATGTCGTAATTGGAAAATGCTTAATTTGGAAAAAGGTCTGATTTGGAATATTTAAACACAATATGCTGTTTACATGACCCACATCAAATCAAATACTGCCATATTCAGAATAATGGGGAATATTGGTGTGCATGTAACCATAGCCTCCCTCAGAATAAAGACTGGTCCAATCACTGCACACCTGCTGAGAATCAAAACAAATGTCTCTCCATATGGGAGATATATTTAGGCTTATTGTAGCAGTCCCTGACAGAATAATACACTACTTACCACTGCATTATCATTATGAGGGCATGTAGGCAGAGGATGAAAAACAATGGGATAGTTAGGGGGAAAACATTAACACAAATATGAAACAATGTGTGAGGAGGAAAAAAAAGTGCTGCCCTTCAACAGAAAAGCCCCTCTGGCCTGCATTCGGTCCTAATTAGAAGGCAAAGCTTTTTGACGGTAAATTGATTTTTAATTGTTCAGTCCCTGCATTCATCCAGGTGGCCAAGCTCCCCCATTTAATCTCTTTCTGTGTCTGTCTCTCTCCCTCTCTTTAAGTGGAACACGTTTGGAGCTGCCTGCCACTGTTAGCAGCAATTTCCTGGACGAGAGCGATTCATTCAGCATTAGACAGAGAGGATGGATGGAGAGGAGGGGGAAGAAAAACATTGGTAACTGACAAACACAAGAGTTGGGCCATAATTGTCAGTAATGCTTTTCTACTTTAGTCATCCCGGCCGTGGTGCAGGGCAAACAGTCGCAGTGGATGTTTTCCATTTGCTTTGATTTTTTCGTTGTGTCTTAGCAAGAAGCCACTCAGCCTGTGCGGGCTAATGGCTGTGACAGTGTGTAAAAGCAGTTTGACAGCAGTGATCTACGTAAGCCATTGTTGCAGAAGGCCTGGGGATTGTTGATCTGATTATTATGCTGCTGGTGATCCTGAAACTGTGCCAGTTATCTGCTGAGCAGAGGACAGTGTGTAGCCGGGTTACACTGATACATCCATGTGTCAATACTTGTCTTTTATTAAAAATCAGCTGTGGTCAAATCAAGCTCTCACATAATGAGGTTTCTCTGTCATATCGACAGGTGGTCAATATGTTTATTAATGTTGTATGTCAGAACAAACCGTTTCATCATTTTGCTGTTGAAGGATTCTACTGCTAACAAGTTCACAATTAGCCCCTTTTCACTCTGAACTTGCCATATACGTCCAATCTGGCTTTTGGCATGCAAATATGAAACCAAAAGCCATCTTCCAACTCCAACTGGAACGCAACTGGACGGCGTCAGATCAGAACACGCTTGGACAGAACTGGTGACATTGCTATTTTACAGTGGTGATCGGCCAGATGGCATCTTGTGCGTCCACATAAAACGCCCACAGGCAGCGTCACTGCAGAATGCAGATGGATGAAACCGGCCATGTGTGCATGAAATGCTGAAGGACAGCGTCAGGTAATAACGCTAACAGTAGCAACCTGATATAAGGAGAGTGAGTGGGCCTCTACGGTGGGAGAGTGGGAATGCGGATGGGTCCCACAAACAACTGACTTTCATATGGGAGTCTGGAATATGCTTCACATGTACCTCTATTGCCTAATCCTAACCATTGTGACTTTGTTGCCTAATCCTTACCATCGTGACCGTCCATGTGGGTTGCCATGAGCTGTTGTGCAAACATAAGGACCCTGCTGCATCATGTGCATTTGTTGACATCACAGTAATGACATGCCAGGGGTGTCCTGTGGCTGAGTGGATAAAGCAGGCACCCCATGAATGAAGGCAGTGTCCTTGCCGCAGCAGCCTTGGGTTCAATTCTCATGGCCCTTTGCTGCATGTTGTCTCTCTCCCCCTTTCACACTAATGATCTGCCCTGGCAAATAAAAAGGCTAAAATGCCAAAACAAAATTCTAAAAAAAAAAAGCAACATCCCAGAGCAAAAACAGCTTATATATAAGGATACCGAAAGCATCATAAGTAGACGCAGAAGGTCACTGACAGAGTAGCACCATGGAACAAATTGGGATGAGATTGTGTTGTTTAATCCCAAGTTGTCACATGTTGCCGCTTTGCTTTGCTGTTGATGTTTTGGGATGCAGCTAATGTATTGTGAACACAAGCACATGGTGGGATGAGCAGCAGTGGTTTTGTTTAGTCAACAAAAGTACATGGCAACCAACATCAGAATATCAACAATCGCACATGTTGGCACTGATGGTTCGGATTAGAGGAAGGAGGCACATGCTAAGGTGTAGAAATACTACCCCATCACATTCAGATGGGAAGCAAACACTGGACTCCTGTATGAAAGTCCGGGGTTTGTTGGAACCATCCTCCTCTGCCCCTCGTGCTCACCTTTCACCTAACGCTGTTCTGTGATGCATCATGCAGAGGTGACAGGTTCAATCGACTGTCCACGAATCAGGAGCATAATCGCACCTTGAATGGTTTTGTCCAGCTACGTTCTCATCTGGTGCGTACAGCGGCGTTTCATTGAACATGAAAGGTGGCTTTTGGTGCTGGGATTGTACTACAAAAGCCCGGTCAAAGAACTGGTATTTGACAAGTTCAGAATGGATGCAGGCTGGTTTGCTGGATGCCCCTCACTCACACCCCTATTTTGACCTGATGCGGTCCAGAGGTGTATCATGCAGACACAACATACTCCATCTGGTCACAACTGACATGTCACACTGCTGTGGCAGTTGCCATCTGGCCATCCGGTCGTTTAAAATACCACGCTGTCTGTCCGCCTACATTCTCAGCTTACACCTCAAAGTGGTGTATTATGTAAATATAAAAGGTGGCTTTTGGTGTTGGAATCTTACGCTGAAAGCACTGCAAAAGCGATGGTATTTGACGACTTTAGAGTGAGAACAGGCTGGCCACATGGTCCAACAAAATGTAAATTAAACAAATTCAGATTCAGAGTAGAAATGATGAAATCAGTATTTTTGTGCTGAATTCTAGATGTTAAATATCTAAAACTTGTCTAATGAGCCAACAGGTGTCCTCTCTCTGGGCTCGAGAGCTGCAAATATCAGGCTGCACCACCACAAACACTCCCTCACTTTTTATTACCACCATGTTAAAGCCAGAGCACTGACTAACGTGATGTTCGATTTCCACACCTGCTCAGACAGAGCGCGCAGCTTCTCAGTGAACCCAGACAGAACCCAGCCACCCGCACGCCAACTAGCTCTCGTCATCATCCCCATCAGAGGCATGGAAACTGGACATCGCTCTTCCGGTCTAACACTCACAGAGCTCTAACAACACATCCCCCTCCCCCTACTCCTCCTCCCTCACTCTACCCGCTTTCACTGGGAGAGAAAAAGCAGCCACACAGCGCCTTGGAGGAGGTGAAGCTTTATTTTTAAAAAATCAATCAGACAGACAAACTGGTATGAAATGGCAGGGAGATAATGCAATGGTGTGGCGTGGTGACCTTTAAACACGGCCTGCCGCTACATCCCAACCACCAGAAAACCTGACCTTTGTAGAACCATTACAGAAGCCTCTAATCTGAAAGGTGGGGGACGGGAAGACACACACACATATGTAATTTGCACAGGCACACACACCAAGCATGTATTGCATCTGCTTCATGCATATGTACCAATAAAGACACACTCATACAGCATGCACCCATGTAGATGTATATATTTACACCAATACACACACGCGCATGCATGAAAACAATTAACAGATGCACGAGGTAGAAACATGCAATCAGACTGACACACACACACGCAGCCTTTGCAGCCTTCCTGTTGGCTGCAAAGGCCAGATGTGATAATGGCTTCCTGTATGTTAATGCTGCTGGCTGGAACGCCTCTCTGCGCTCTTCAGTATTCTGCTCAGGCAGCGCTCACATCGCTTTGAATTGCAAAATGCCAAAAGTGGAACGACACATTGTTTGCAATGCCATTGGCACTGTGCATTTAGAGAAAATACAGAAAAAAATATCCTGTGGAGTGTTTGAATAGATAATTATGTGCGGCGCTGTGTGTGTGTGTGTGTGTGTGTGTGTGTGTGTGTGTGTATGTGTGTGTGTGTGCATATGTTAGTGTGTACGTGCTTTGAGTGCAGACTGAACAATCTGACCCAGGCGGGAGGAAGCCTCGCAGTAATTGTTACTGTAGTGGGGAGAACGGATCGATAAGTATTGATTATCTTCTGTCCATTAGGAATAATTGGTGATGTTTGAGTGAGCAACTTGATGACACATCGACACCAGTGAGCTTAGAGTAAAACATCATCGATTCCAAAGAAAATGCACAATTTGACAGTCAGTTTAGTTGATGCGTCACAACTTGATTATCCATAGCTGGGCTTTATTGGGATCAGTCGATACAAGGGGAGACTCGTTGGGAATTAAACAACCGTGGGCTGTCTTTTTCACTTTTTTAATATTATTTTTCTGTCCTTATTATGTGGCTAATTTTAGGTTTCTTGATATTAGTATCTTCTCTGAAGTTTCAGAAATTTAAACTTTTTGTGAATGAATGCTTAATCCTTTAGCTGTGTTTCTACCAGGTCGTTTCAGTTCAGTTAAGTTCAGTTTTCTGCATTTCTGTTGTGAAAAGTTATGGATGGTGCCAATAGAATCATTCCTTATCATCCCCATTTTTCATCACCCCTCTTTTGGAGCACTAAAAGTTGGAGCTAGAAACACTGCAGTCTGTTGACTGATCAGTGGAAAATCAACACTGTGTGCTCAGGGCTGAGCTGTGGCTGCTTTAACCACTGTTCATACTGTGACATGTTTTTCATACATCAGTAAACTATAGCTGTTAATGAAAGGATGTTTCAGCCTCTAGCAGCAGCAGTAGAATGAGAGTAAATAATTTAATTCACCAGGCTGATGGCCGGCAACTTTTAAGGTGTAATGCGTGTTACTCAGTGCATGAGATGACGACATGAATCCATCAGCACACATTTAATTTCAATATGACAGCTTTAACACTTTTAGTTATGGGTGGATATTCAAGTCTTTAAAAAAATTTGATTAATTGCAACCAGAATAGTCAAGTCAAGTCAATTTAATTTTATTTATGAAGCCCGTTATCACAAAACATGGTTTGGCTTTACAGCATACGACATCCCTCTGTCCTTAGACCCTCACATCACCTAAGGAAAAACTCCCGAAAAAAAAATGGGGGGGGGGCTCAGGAAGAGTGGCAGAGGATGATGAGGGATCCCTCTTCCAGGACGGACAGATGTGCAATAGATGTCTTAAATAACAACTGAATTACAATTAGGACAAAAAGGAAAGAGAATGAGAGAGGGGGACTGATGCACAACAATAATGGATACAGACGCATGTCATATTACAATAACGATAGGTGTAAAATTACTAAATGCACTCTATGATAGCATGTGATATCATGTGCAAATATTGTGGGTGTTGATAAGAGTCCCGTGCATATATTGATAGAGGAGGCGTGGCTCATAATAATGGCAGTAGAAGGTTGCGTCAAGCACGATCATGGCATCGGTGCAACCAGGACCCACAACACAGGACCACAGCAATGGCAAAACCAAGACCACGATCAGGGCGAGCCATGGGTACAGTGTCAGTGCAGCCACAGCGCAAGCATGACCACAGGCAGGGTCACAGCACCAGCACAGCTATCAACACAATCAGGCGCAGCCAAGATTGCAGCCGGGGTCGGGGAAAACTAGGAACCAAGAGGCAACAGAGTTAGCGTAATGCAGTAAACAGAAAGGAGCATTTTCAGATGGAGGGAGCAAGAGGAGGAAAAAGGAGCTCAGTGTAAATCCCCCAGCAGATTAAACAGATTAATACATGCCGCACATATTCTAATCCTCTCCTGGGGAAAAAAAAAAACTTTGTGGAGCGTCTTTCTTGTGCACTTGGGCAGCACTAAATCCCTGCTCTTGCCTGACAAAGGAGTCCATGTACAAACTTACAATTTAGAAATATCCCATTGAGAGAGACTCTCATTGCAGCCTGCTCTTTTTTGTTCTGGAAATTTTGCTGTGCAGCCCCGCTCTGTGGATGATAAAGGGGGTGCAGACTTCACTCTATCACCGGTGAACAAGGAAATACAGCAAGAGCTGCTGGACAGAGCAATGAGTGACAATGACCCCACCCTCATTTGAGAGCACTGTCTGAGGTGGAAACACTATACAGATCAACAGTCTAGGTAGGCATGTTCATAGGGCTTACTTTTGGTTACATAAGTACCTCAGTAATTCAGTGTTGAATGTTTTAAAAGTATTGTTTAAACCACATTTTTTGGTCAATGTTTTCATTGGCAGATGCAAATTTTGAAGATTTTGATGCAAAAGATACAAAAACATGGGAAGAAGGCAATGAGCAACTTCAGAAGAAATGACCAAAAAATTTGCACAAAAAAGTAAAAGAAATTTACTTGAGAAATAGCACTAAAAACACTAAAACAGTAATATCAGAAAGAAAAAAAAAGCTTATTAAAATAGAATTTCCCATAAATAAATTTAAAATAATAATTCTGCTTATTATAATTAAAGACATTTTTCCCTAGCTTTTTTTTTCTTTTATAAAAAAAAATTTTTTTCCAAATGTACAACTTTTTGGAATTTGAGGAACATTTCTTGCCAAGTTGCTCATTGCCTTCTCCCCATGTTTTCAAAAGAAATTAAACCAATTTGCTCAGGTTAAAATGTTTAAATACTTATGAAGGCGTCTGAGCACAACTCAAGAAAAGTGATGTTGCTCCAGGGTTCAAATGGTTGATGTGTGGACTTCTGTAGCTGATGGTGAAGTGTTTGTTGCAAAATTGATTTGCTGGTTATTTTTTGATTTGTCTTATATGAGAATGTGTGTATGATACAAGGAAATTGGTTTGTAGCAATGTTTGAATTATTTAATTATTTGTTTGCTTTTATTTTATTTTCTCTGTAATCTCCAAGATTTATTTTCTTTGAAGTTATGGGGCAGGGGCCTAGACTGAGGACAGCATATGAGACTGTTTACATGTTGATGGATGTGTGATGTAATTTTGATCAACACTCACAGTGTTGATGTTTAATCCTTTGAAACTCGAGCAAATTGACTTGATTTCTTTCAAAAACATCTGAGGGTGATGAGCCACTTGACAAGAAGTGGCCCAAAAATTATCAAGAAATAAGTAAAAAGGTACAAGAAAAGTACCAGATAATAAGTAATAAATAACTTTTATTAGGTTTTTTTTTCAAATTACAGGACATTACTTGCTCATTATGTATTTCCTGTGTTTTTGAAGGATATTCTCTCAGGTTTCAGAGATTAAAATGATTGTGAAAGGTGTCTGAATGCAGCACAAAAAAACAATTTCAATCCGGGTACTAAAGAGTTAGAGGGAGAAAACAAATTTAATAAAAAATAAGAGAAAGATCATAAAAAAGTTTTATTTTTCTCTGGGGAATAAATGAAGAAGTGGTGAATCTCTGGCTCCCTGGCTTAGAAAAGCAATTCTCATTCACAGACGAAATAAGGATTGGAAAAAAAGGAGCAGCGTTAGCTGCTGAGTGAAGGAATGGTGAATATGTGCTGATAAATACAGAGAGGAGTGCAGCCTGTGATCGATGAGCAGGATGCATGTTTCGGGGACAGACTGAGGCGTGACATGCAGTATGGCCTGTGCAACAGTGACATCTTTTGGTTGGTCCTGTGCAGGTGGAGCCGAGGCTGTGTGAGTGCAGCCTGCCGCTGCCGGCCAGCCACACTACAGTAAATAAAGATTATGATCACATTATGCAAATTAATGTTCCAACTGTACACAGCTCCTTTGTATTAGCCCACACTCTGGCTTTGTGTTCTGACAGTTATTTGAGTCCTCGAGGCGACAGAGAGTTTGACTGTGCAGCCATGTGTTGACAGGGCTGAAGGTGATAGGAAGTCTTGCTCTGACAAATACGCAGCAATATATATTGTTTCAGGTGCAGTGTGCTGGCTGAGCATGAAATGAGCTTTCAGAGGTGAGCAGTTGGAAATACTCACAGGCTGAGACTTCTAGTCTTCTGCAGTGTTGACGATTTTGACGTTTAATGTGTTAAGCTATGATATAAATATAATTTCATTTGAGAACATGCAGGTTGTCATTACCAGCTTCAAAAACAGGGCTGGTGTTGCTTTCACTCTGTGTGTGTGTGTGTGTGTGTGTGTGTGTGTGTGTGTGTGTTTGTGTCTCAAAATGTAGTCCAAGAGACAACTATGTAGTCAGAACTACCACAGAAGCTGCTATAAGTATTTTAAGTGTTTATCCGTCCCTCTGTCAATGGGCAGACTTTGTCACCAATATACTGTAGGGTAACAATCATGCGAGATGTAATGACAGAATTTTGCAGGTGTGTAGATTAGATCAAAATGAAGGCAAAGTTTAAATATGGGCATGGTCTGAGTAGAGGGGCAGAGAAAAGGGGTAGCAGGCTACTTCAGCACATGAATTTGAAGTCATGGATTGGAATCGCGGCTGGTGTGATCTCATTGCAGGATGGTTTTCGAGTTAAGCATGACGGCTGGCGATAAGTGCGGATCCACATGACATGCCACAGGAGAGCATCAGGTTAAATCACTGCAGGTAATGATCTAATAAGAAGCATGAGGGCGCCTCTAGGTTGGGCAGGAGGGTTGCTAGATGGATCCAACAAACCCCGGACTTTCATGCAGAAGCGCAGTGTCTTCTTCCCTTCTGAATGTGACGTTTTGTTTTACACCTTACCATGTGCCTCTTGTGATGTCTTTTAAATCAACTTGTCACATCAGGGTTTCACGACACTTGAATCACTTGGACGAGCAGTATGGAGACATCCTATGGTGTTAAGTGATTTGATGTTTGAATCCTGGTCACCATTTGCTTCAGTTGTTTGGGAGATGAGGGCTGCACCTTTTCTCTGTGAAACTCCAGCAGTATTTGGCAGCATATAAGAATTCACACGGCTTTCCATTGGCATGAGGATGAGTGGATAATGACTAAATTTTCATTTTGCGGTGAAATATCCCTTTTAGTGCTCACTCAAACCCACCTCCTGTATTATAAAAACATTCTAATTATAATTCCAACATTTATTAAAATGCAACATCTTACAATAATTTTTGTTGTAGTAGCCTGTCTTTATAACTGCAGTACTTTTATTACCAAAAAGAGAAAAGCCACACGGCTTTCCTCGCAGCCTCTCAGACTGGGGATTTTTTGACTCTTTGTCTGCCCATCCTAGTTATTTCAGACAAATTCAAATGGTTGTTTTGTGTAAATCACATAGCAACAAGTCAATAACAAGCTTTTTGGCTGGGTGATTATACAAACCTCAATTCCAATGAAGTTGGGAAGTTGTGCAAAATGTAAATAAAAACAGAATTGTTATGGTTCTGAGGAACCGTGAGCGTGAGGTGGACCCAAGAGCAAACACAGAGCGAGTTAGGTGAACAATGAACTGAATTTTAATGGAGTTGAGGTTGGGAAGTGAGGGATGGTTGTCGGGGGAAGGGAGCCAGTGATTTCCGAGGTAGTGGGGGCTGGTGAGGCAGGAGATGATGGTGAGGCTGGTGAAGCAGAGGAATGGTGAGGATCCGAGAGGGAGGTGAGGAGCACAAAGGCGAGGGGCTGGGCGGTGAGGCGCTGGAGCTCAATGGGAGGCACTGGAAGCAAAATTACAAAAAGACACAATGAGTTTGAGAAGCTGGAGGCAGAAGAGGTCTCACAAAAACACAGAGAAAATCTCATGAGAGAGATGGCCAGTGTACCACGAGAGTAGTGGAAACAATCTGGAGCTGACGTCGAGTGAAGCAGGAGCTTAAATGCCATTAGGGAGGTGATTACTGATCAGGAGCAGGTGAGGAGAGTGTGCCCTAAGCTTCAGTACCCGAAAGCCACGCCCAGCCCCTGAAACACAGAAGACAAAAAAACCTAACAAGCACTCCAAAATACACAAACCACCACAAGAATACAATGATTTGCAAATCCTTTTCAACCTATATTCACTTGAATAGACTACAAAGACAAGATATTTAATGTTTAAACTTTATTGTTTTAATGCAAACATTCAGTCATTTTAATTTGATTCCAGCAACACCTTCCACCTTTACTTTTAACAACACTCAATAAGCGTTTAGGAACTGAGGACACTAGTTGTTGAAGCTTTGTAGGTGGAATTCTTTCCCATTCTTGCTTGATGTACAAGCATGTTCAGTTGCTCAACAGTCTGGGGTCTCCGTTGTCGTATTTTGCGCTTCATAATGCGCCAAACATTTTTAGGGGGAAACAGGTCTGGACTGCAGGCAGGCCAGTCTAGTACCCGCGCTCTTTTGCTATGAAGCCACGCTGTTGTAACGAGTGAAGAATGTGGCTTGGCATTGTCCTGCTGAAATAAGCAGGGATGTCCCTTAAAAAGACGTTGCTTTGACGTGTATGGACCTGTATGTACCTTTCAGCATTAATGGTTTCTTCACAGATGTGCAAGTTACCTATGCCATGGGCACTAACACATCCACATACCATCACAGGTGCTGGCTTTTGAACTTTGCGCTGATAACAGTCAGGATGGTCCTTTTCCTCTTTGGCCTGGAGGACACCATGTCCATGATTTCCATTTGAAATGTGGACTCTTCAGACCACAGTACACATTTCCACTTTGCGTCAGTCCATCTCAGATGAGCTCGGGCCCAGAGAGGCCGGCAGTGTTTTTGGGTGTTGTTGATGGCTTTTGTTTTGCATGGTGAGTTTTAACTTGCACTTGTAGATGTTGTGACGAACTGTGTTAACTGAAAACCCATTTGTCCGCCTTTACGGCTTTACAGAGTCGCACTCAACTTGTAGTTTATCTGTTTATAATTAATTAATAAAACAATTAATATTTTTCGATTGTGTTTTTACAGGGTTTGTAGTTGTGCATTTAAGTTGTGCAACTGCAATATAGTTTGTATATAGCCTAACAATAGCTTTTTCTTCTGGCAATTTCATTTACACTTCAAAAGGCACAAAAATTGTGTTCATCTGTAAAGATTATCATGCTAACAAAATGTGGAAGTCTCAAAATTGTGTTCATCAGAGAACTTATTTTTGACGATAATCGCAAATCCCATTCAAAAATCCCATAAGGTTTTTGACGAGGGACCAGTGCGATGCCAACTTTCTGGTAGGCCTACGAAAATACGTCATCCCTTCACCACTCTCTTTGCTCACGTAGTTGTTTACAAAGTGGTGAAACTTGCCCCATCCTTGCTTGTGAACGACTGAGCCTTTTTGGGATGCTCTTTTTATACCCAATCCTGATACTTACCTGTTTCTACTTAACCTGTTCACCTGTGGAATGTTCCAAACAGGTGTTTTTTTTTGAGCATTCCTCAACTTTCCCAGTCTTTTGTTGTTGTTGGCCCTGTCCTGCTTTTTTGGAACGTGTTGCAGGCATCAAATTTAAAATGAGTGAATATTTGCAAAAAACAATAAAGTTTATTAGTTTGAACATTTAATATCTTGTCTTTACTATCTTATGTTTTACACAATGTCCCAATTTCATTGAAATTGGGTTTTTTTTATTTAAAGAGCCCGAGATGTCAAACCCTTTCTTGTCCTTGTTTACCTGATGTCCCACATTACCTGACGTCTCACTGCTGTCACTTTTTATAGCAGGTTTTTATAGTCGGCTATAGTAGGCTGCTTCAGCAGTCATTAAGTGCAGCAGTGGGCCAGTTTGAAGTCCTCTCCTCCCCTGAGGGTAGAAATGTGACCTGCATGCCATTCTTTCTCCTCTTCATTTCACATTGATCATTACATCATTATTAGTTTTTTTAATTAAAGGTGATGTCACAGTACAGAACATCGCCAACATGGTTTTATTTCACTGCTTTGAGTTCTGTGGAAACTTCATGAGCTGCAGAAAGAGACCTACTCTTCCTACTGCAGCTGAACCCCACAGGGGCAGCGTGATTTTTCCTCTGATTCTTCCGCATATGCGCGCTCAACAGGTCAGTTGCGTCAACAATGAAAACGTCCAGCACTATACCGGAAGCTCCCGGATTTTTTGTCAAAATAAAAGCCCCAATTATTTTAGACGGCTGGGTTTTACAAAAACAGAAGCAGTGAAGAAATTTAACAAATATGCATCTGAGGTAGCCTACTTTTACTAAAATGTACAAGTATGCCACTTTATAGGCTATGTTTAGTTCACTACGCTTTAATTATTTTATTTTATTTTTTTACTTTTTTACTCCACGACATTTAACTAAAAGCTTTAGTTGCCAGATCTTTTGCAGATGATGATATTTGCATGAAAATAATATATACGTAGCCTAATATAGTGCTTTCCCCTAAATTAAATTGTAACAGTAAACAGTTCCAAGGATGCCTTGATTTTAAATGATTAGTTGATTAATCAGTTGGCCACTTGACAGGAAATTAATTGCCAACTATAGTTTTCTAGACAATTTTCCTCTGCCTTTCAAAAAAAAAGTTCTCTCCCTTAATTTTCTTGTCACCTTTAATTTGTTATAGTTTGTGGGACATTTCTTGCCAAGTTGTTCATCATGTTTTTCCCATGTTTTCAAATGCAATCTATGTTGATCCAGGTGTTAAAGGGTAAACTTGGCTCTAGCCCACTGTCCTAATCCCATGTCTGGAACCCTGTAACGGTTCAGAAAATGTTAAACCCCTCCAAGCCCTCTAAAACACAAAATATGGAGCTGAAAAATCTTGGCCAACAGTTTGAATTTTAATTGAGTCATGCACAGTAGCTGTGTTTGAAATGGTTCATTCATTCATGGACTCACTGTTCTCTGTGTAGTGCATATTAGATAGTGAATTGTATAAGGAATTACCAAACACTAGAATTTTCTTCCTCCAGAAATACACAGGCCTTGCATTGTGGTATTCAGGAGTAAAATGTAGGGTAGCCTACATAGCATGTACACCATGGTGTACACTCAAATTTGCTGTGTGTTGTGGGTATTTTATAGTGCACTATAAAGTAGATGAAATTAACCACTGAGAATTCGAACACACCATGTAGTGTGCTATTTTCTTGAGTTCTCGACGGGGAACGGTTTCGAACACAGCCAGTGAGCGTAGTATTGGCTTTTATTTTGAAATCCGTCAGAGGAAGTGATGCTGTGGCTCGCGCCCGCTGTCTCTGCCGCTGTGAAGTTGTGTAGGAAGTTTACCTCTTAGGTTTGTCTGATGAGCTCAGTTCGTTTCAACAGTTGGACAGAGACATGAGCGGACAGACGGTCCCTGCGGACTTCTCGGGACACATGTTGGACCTGGACGAGGACGAAGACCTGGAGGTTTTCAGTAAGGTAAAGACACAAAAACAAGGCTCCGGACTCTCTTCACTTCCACTGACTTTCTTGCTACGTGGATTTGACTCTGGCACTGACACAGCAGCTTTAAGTTGAACATGTAGAGGGAAATGTGGTTTTGAAGTGTCCTGCAGTGTGTGCAGAAAGCAGAGAGCACACAGTGTCAGGCAGAGAGGGAGGAAATCAGATGTCCCCGATCAGCTGATGAGCCGACCTTAGGACCCAACTGTCCTGCTGCTCTGCTGTTAGCCTCTATAGGAAAAGTGACGCCAAAGTCTGTGCAGCTGTTGAAGAAGTTAATTCTCCCTGTGCTTGGCTACAAAACTTTGTTCTAGGTTAAAGTATGAATTTTTAATGCCCCCCTCCCCCCTAATTCGGCTTAGTTTTCAAACAAAAATGAACATCCAGTCCAGCAGACTTTTCACCCTCCGCCTTGGTTCACCTGTTGACCCTGCACATTTATTCCCACTTCACGTTTAATTATTCGCAGTTGTTTTTTTTTTTTTTTATTTTTTTTTTTAATAGAAGCCGAATTAAAAAAAATCCTTCTTTAGAATTCAGAAATGCCCAGAGTTGTGGTCTGTCAGTGATGGTTTCTGCACACAATGAGGCCATGTTTAATATTGGGACATCTCTGTATGCAGTTTGGTACTATGGTCTCTGCACACGAGAAAGGTGCAACTTATTCTTCTGACAGTGGCCTATGTATTAACCCTTTGAAACATGGATCAGCATCACTTGGGTTTTGCTGCTTTCAGACTCCTTTCACAACTATTCAGCCTGTGAACCCGAAACAAATTGGTGCCATTTTTTTCAAAAACATGGAAGAAAGGCAGTGAGCAACTTGGTAAGAAAAAAAAAGTTCCACACATTGGAAAAAATTAGGAAAATAGTAAATTTAGAAAATTGTTTTTAAAAAGCTGGGGAAAATGTCTAAGTGAGGGAATATATATATATATATATATATATATATATATATATATATATAATAATCATAGTGACATATTTAGAATTTATGTTACAAAAAATATCTAGCTATTTTTGTGGGCCATTTCTTCTTGCATGATTTCTAGCAACTTGGCCAGTTAGCTGTACCTCACCAAAAGGCAGACATGGTACAGTTAAAACTGATGTTTATTGATAATCAAATAAACATAATAAAAAGATCAAATGAATAGGGCTGTGCAATATGGAGAAAATCATATATCACAGTATTTGGATAAATTCAATATCAACATTGTGATAATATTCTAGGGTTGACTGTTGGTGCTCACAAAATATTAGATATAAGATTTTTGATAAATAATCATCAGTAATGTGGATTTGATGAATAAGTGGGTAAATGCAAATAATAGAGCAGCAAGACCAAAAGTTCATAAAATGATGTCACTTAACAGCCTTAAAGGCTTTCAGAAAAATGAAAAGCTTTCATTGCTATGATATCAGAAATCTAAGACGATATAGTTTGATATCATGATTTTGATAAAGTATTGATGTATTGCCCAGCACTAACAATGTATTTTAACCTCTTAAGACCTGGATCAACATGATTTTTCTTGTGTGAAAAGGCAACGAGCAGCTTGGCAATAAATGTCCCGAAAATTGCAAGAAATACCTAAAAGTTAAAGTAAAAGCTTGAAAATGTATTTTAAAAAGAGAGTAAGATTTAAAAATTAACAGAAAACTATATGGATAATTATTTTAACCATGTATTGGAAATTGTACATATTTTTTACTTTTTTTCCCCCAAAATTATTTGAGGTTTTTTTGGGTCATGTTCTTGTTTGTTTTTGTTTTTTACTCTTACTCTACTACTTTTTGCGCTTGTTTTAAGGTATGTTTGTTGTTTTTTTAAAAAATTATTTACTTCTGTTTTTTTGGGCCATGTCGTGTTAAGTTGCTTAATGTTTTCTACCCATGTTTTTGAACAAAGTAAAGCCAATGTGCTTACGTTTTAAGGGTTAATGGCTGCTTTGAATTATTAAATTCAATTCAAGTATTTAGACTACTATTTAGCCTAACAATGGTGATATTGTCTCATGTGTGAACATGGTGCAGAGATGTAGAAACAGGACAGGATCAGGGTGAAAATGGCTGTAGTCTGTGTTGTGCTCTCACTGAGTTTGTGCTGGCTTGACTTGGGTCAGAACATGAACACAAATCTGGAACAGAACTGCAGCTTTATTCTACTTAGTCACAAATCCACAGTCAGGCTCCTTGAGGCCACAGGGCCACGGTCCTTTTACTCTCAGTGGCCACATTATTAGGAATACCCAAAAATGAAACTTCAGTCTTTATCTACTCACCCTCATGCCGATGGAAATGGTTTGGGAGATGAGTGCAACGCCTTTTCCATGTGAACCTCCGTCAGTGTTTTGTGGACTATGAAACTTCACCTGACTTTCCATTAGCATGAGGGTGAGTCGATCATGACTGAAGTTTCATTTTTTGGGGTGAACTATCCCTGTAATCTTTTGGTAGCTTACTATTAATTTTGGTAGCTGACTTTTAATCACAATACTCAGCATTTCACTACACACTTTAAATCACAATAATATTATATAAATTTGTGACTTAAATATCCTG